>NW_021832583.1:0-2500 GCF_006345805.1 Octopus sinensis | reverse complement strand
TACATAAATAACTCCATGTCCCCCTACATGGCCTTGCTTTTTGCTTTTTGAGTCAAAAAATTAACTTAACTTAACTATATCTGTAAATTCCGTATTTACAGATTTTTTTTTATTTTTCATGAGAAATCGAAGCACAAATTTTGTTGCAACTCTTTTCATTTACAATTCCTCGCTCAAAACTGGTTGTCAAGAGCTCCAGGACACACCAGTCATATCAACTAGTTCGTCAATTATTCTGTTATGGTCTTCCAAGATGAATTATTGAATTTTCATTCGTCCGGGAGGTTTACGGTTGCCTTGAACGAGATTGGTCTCCAGGCAACAAGTGACCATACCTAAAGCGTTAAAACCACTCGTAAACATGTATTTTGCTCATGCAGCAGTCTTGTCAGCTGTTAGAAGCGTGACAGCTGTTTCGATTATCGTTTTCCCCAGCAGAAAACAGAATTTCACCGAAGCACGCTGTTCCTTTGTTTCAGCCATTGCAAAATTCGACGAACAGGGAAAAAGCAGTCGACGACGCCGGTCGGCATACTGATGCCTGGGGGTTGCATTAAGTGGCTTCTAGAGGCTGGAGCTCGAACTACAACGGGCTTGTCCCTCAGAGAACGTTTCCGGTTACTTTGGTTACCCCTCGCACATACATACATACATACATACATACATACATACATTACATACATACATACATACATACATACTTACATACATACACACACACACACACACACACACACACATACATACATAGGATCTTTTCGGTTTGAACGGCAGTTTTTTCTAGCGGTGTCATATGAAATTGTCACCCATAATTATGACCCTAGCATCGATCTATTGCATTTCAATCCGTTTTAGGGTTAGGGTTAGCTAGGGTTAGGGATGGGGGAAGGGTATCTTTTTTTTCTTCACAAATGTAAATAAACCCAATATGTTTCTTAAACGAGGGACATATTCATACGGCACAGAATGTTTTTTACCTCAATAGACGCCAGTAATTGGTTGAAATTGCAGAAATTGAAGAAAAAATACAACAAATATCTCACAAACTATAGAATTTTCTCAATAAAGCCAAGAGAAAAGGATGTTTTATAAACACATTCTACCAGTATACGAAGATTCAAATTTTTTAGTTACCTGAAAATTATGTTAAAAACTGCCGTTCAAACCGAAAAGATCCACATACATACGTACGTACTTGTGTGTGAGTGTGTGTGTGTGAATGAAAATTACGGAGGAAAGGCTGAAAATGCGCCATTTTAAAAAAAATATTCAGATATATTTTATTTGTGTAATTAAAACAAGTTTAAACATTTTAACAAGCGAAAAATAGTTTTATTCTGTATGTTTATATGTATAAAAACAAAAATGTAGTGACAACGAAATACATTGACATACCTCAGCTTGCGTCGCTATTTGCTTTCAACGCATGCAACTTAAAATTCAAAAACAACGTTAACACGAAAAATCTTTCTCAAAATCCATTAGCTTTAAAATATCTGCTTTAAAATAAACACAGTTTAGACATATTTTCACGCATATTTCGTTTTATTTCCACTTCGATATTGGCTTTTAAATGTTCCTTTCTAAATTATTATTTTAAATATGTTTGCTGAGAACGACATTATTCGAAATTATGTAAATCGAGGATGAGCTATGCTCCTGTGTGTATATGTGTGTGTTTATGTGTGTGTGATGTGTGTGTGTGTGTGTGTGTGTGTGTGATGTTATTATGTAAGAAATGGAGAGATTTAATAGATATAAATTAAGTTATTAACATTCTGTAAAATGCTAATAAAGTAATTTATATCCATTAAATCTCTTCATTTTCTTAATAATATTTGATATTTATAATATACCTATTTTTATATTGAAGGGATATTTCTCAACAATATAATATATATTAAACAAGTGTAACTTGAATGAAACTATCCCTATAAGAGGGTAAATATATCTCGTAGTGAATATATATACGTATGTAAGTATAATGTATGCGTGTGTATGTGTATCCATGTGTGTATATGCATATATATGTATGTATGTATATGTGTGTATATATATATATATATATATATATATCATCGTTTAACGTCCGCTTTCCATGCTGGCATGGGTTGGACGATTTGACTGAGGACTGAGCCAGTCCAGCGGTACTGGCAACGACCTCGCTCGAATTTAGTATTTATCACGACAGTTGTTTTGACACATCTAGCATCGATTCCTCCTGTGTGGGACGCTCAACAGCTGGTTCAGGAGCATCCGGTGGTGCAGATGTATCTCGTAGGGTGATAAATAAATACAACTCGTTAAAATGACTGTTTCGCTATGTAACTTATCGTTTTGTAGAGAGAAAAGCAGCCAGACGGAGGAAATATTTTCATTTATATAGAAGATCAAAAATAAAAAAAACAAAACAGAGAGGAAAAAAACAGAAACGGAATACGCAATCTAGCGAGAAAAAGTCTTAATAACACACACACCACATATATATATATACATACAT
>NW_021832582.1:25000-59895 GCF_006345805.1 Octopus sinensis | reverse complement strand
ATATATATATATATATATCAGATCAAAATAAGCAACAGAATATCAAGAGGTGCTGCAGTATGACCGTTTCAAGTGGCTCCATTTCATTGAACAATGCAATCATTACATCAGTTTCAATGCAGGGCTATCCTCAGCTGAACAAATAAATAAATAGAATTTTCAATCAATCAGACACATTAATATAATTTTACTCAAATACTGCATGGATAATACCACACTGACTTGCGCTTCAACTGAAGTACCTAATTCAAAGGAATCTCAATTATATACACTTATATACATACATATATATATATATACATATGTTTGTGTCTATGTATATATGTATGAATTTATGTATGAACCAGGGGCGTGCACTCTCAGCAATGCAAGGTATGCGCTGCATGCCTTCCTTGTTTCAAGTTGTTTTAGAAATATTGTCTCCACTTCGTACATCTGCTTTGATAAATGCTTTTAGAAGATCGCATGATACATACTCCCTCTCTCTCTGTATTAGTTTGTCCTTCCTTCCTCTCTCTCTATCTTAGTGACTCGATAAATTTATCGCTTGTCATGCGTTGGGAAGACAGCATGAGTCCCTTCTCTCTGTCTTTGATAGTTTGTTCCTTCTCCCTCTTTCTTTGTTTAAAATATATACTACGAGGAATGGTCACCCCCTTCTCTCTCAGCGATTCGACAAATTCAGTTTGGCGTCTCATGCTGTGCTTAGATCGCATATCACCCCTCTCTGGCTATTTTGACCGGAACAAGAGCCGTCCCATAATTCTTGTTTTAGCCAGCTGAAATGTTGGAATAGCCTTCGCATGTAAGTTTGAAATTTTTTATCCAAAACATCCGTTTGCACTATCATATTTTTAGAAAGTTTTGAAAGCAAAAATATCTATATTATATTCTTATTTCAGAAATAGCTAATTAATCTTAATTAATTTAACAAAGGGTATTTTTCCGTTTTGTTGAAATTGACTTAAAATTTACGCCGGCGCTTCCACGTGGGTCCTTAATAAGAGCAGCCTTTTTCAAAATGAGTGAAATGTGTGCTATAAACGATATTTTGAGAACTAGTTTTTCTAAAGGGACTTCGATGGGAAAAAATTAATTATAAATCGCGGGAGACCAACACTGAATTTACCTAATTTGCGAAGCTACAACAAGAAATTCACGAGACAATTTCAGGTTAATTCGTATGAAAGAAGAAATGGTTAACTGGAAGTGTTGCTCTTAATAAATTATTCTGTTGGCCGTGTTTACTTTTTGGCTTAGAAAAAAATGTTTGGAATGATAAAGGCTATGATGATTTAAATAATTTACATATAGCTATGCTAAAGCACAGCGTTCTCAAGGCATATAAAATGTTTGATAGACCTTAAAATATTCGGGAATGTTCGCATAGACTTACAATTAGATGCACGTAAAAATCAAAGCATACAACAGCATAATGAGAAAGTTCGACGAAACAGATCCATTCTGCAACGATTGATCGATGTTGTTATTTTTTTAGGCCTCCAGGAATTATCGTTTCGGGGTCATTTTGAATCTGAAGGCTCTAATAATCGGGGAAATTATAAGAACTCGTTTATTTGATCAGTAAGTATGACAAACAAATGGAAAGTCATTTAGATACAGCTTCTATCTTCACTGGTCTGTCGAACAGAATTCAAAATGACTTGATCGAAGCAATTCATAAAGTTATGCAGAAGGAAATTGACCAAGCTAAGTTTGTTTCTATTCTTGTTGATGTGACATCTGATGTCTCAGCATCTTCACAACTGTCAACAGTTTTACGTTATGTTACAGAAGACTGTGTGACGAAAGAACGATTTATCAGTTTTAGTGATGTTAGTGCAGATCGATCTGCAAATGCTTTATTTGAACATGTTTTTAAATGCATTGAGACGTGGGAATGTGGAAACAAATTGATTGAGCAGACATATGATGGTGCCGCTACAATGGCAGGACAACTAAATGGGTTACAAGCAAAAGTAAGAAAGAAATATGAATGTGCGATCTTTATTCATTGTTGTGCCCATATCCTAAATTTAGTTCTTTCACAATCATGCTCTGCTATGAAAGAATGCAAGATATTTTTTTCTACAATAAACGGACTCGGTACATTTTTTACGAAATCACCGAAAAGGACTAATGCATTAGATAATATTGTTAAAAAAGATTTCCGAAAGCAACAGCAACTAGATGGAATTACTCCTCACGTCTTATTATTACCACAAAGGAAAATTATAATTTCATAATCAGCCTTTTTGAACACATCATTGAAAATCCTGAAGCATGGGATGAGACCACCATAAATTCAGCAATTGGATTCTTACACACTTTAAAAGCTCCTGATTTCTTATTTTTGTTAGAGGTATTCAGTGACATTTTTTCTTTTACTGACGTCTTATTTAACATACTCCAGAGTAAAAGTCATGACATAGTGTATTGTAAACAGCAAATAGATAAAACTAGAACTGTACTCGAAAACAAACTTGATAATTTTTCAGTCTTTTATGATAGGTTAGGGGAAAAATATGGAGTCGATGCAGGAATCGGAATTCAGAGATCCAAGAATATATCTATTGATCCCCAACGACATTATAGAACGCTTTATAACAAAATTATAAGTACAATAGTTGACCAAATAAAAGCACGATATTCATCCTTAGAAGAGTTTAAATTCATGGAACTTTTGAATTTCAACAAAGTTGATGAATATTGCAAACAATTTCCTGTGGACTCTTTAGATTCTTTAAGAACAACTTATGGCAGATTTTTTGATGTAATACGATTACAAAGTGAGCTCAATGTGATGTATTCAATGAAAGATTTAAAAAAACCAAGTGTAAGTCATTTAATGAGTTACATTAACAGCACTGATCTTGTTGAAGCTATGCCAGAACTCTTCAATCTGTGCAAGTTGATTTTGACAATTCCGCCTACTACTGCTTCTGTAGAGCGATCCTTTTCTGCATTAAGTAGAATTAAAACATACCAAAGAAATGCGACAGGAGAAAGAAGACTGTCTGGGTTAGCACTAATGTCAATTGAAAAAGATTTATTACAAGAATTGATGAAAAGAGAAGATTTCTATGAAAATGTGATAGATATATTTGCCCAGATAGATTGAAGAATTGAATTAATTTATAAATGAGATAAGTAACATTTTAAAACATTAAAAAAATATATTATTAAAGAGCATATATTACAGGTTTTGCTTAGTGTTTGTTATAACGTAAGGTTCGACCTTCTTACATCAGTATTGTTTCGCAGGAGAAATGTTTTGATTTCTTCGTGAAACCTACCTACATAGATTTCCCTTTCTGTGCTGCTGGGTGTAGTCTATTTACGGCCGTAAATAAGTGTTTTGTTTCACTTTCAATAAGTGTCTTGTTTCAATCTCAGAGATGTTGACTTCTGCCACAACAGTTTTGAGAGGCTTTTTACAATGTTGAATTTTCGCTGTCTTTCATTGTGTGCGTATTCATGTATATGCGTGTATTTTCAATGTTTGTGCGTGAGACGTAGTCCTTTAATGTACGGAGTTCAGTAAGTCTCAGAACAGTCAATAATTTTCCCGGAATTGACAATAATTTTCCCGGAATTGACAGTCAATAATTTTCCCGGAATTGACAAGTAGCATGATAAAGAACCTGACTTGTCTTCGAGAGCGTAACGATCTAAAACCATGGCCATATAATGTAACTAAATGTGTTCTTTTAATTAAATCATTTAATTCAGCTCAACCGATAGGTATAGGGGCTAATGCAGAATCGCACCCCTTTGAAAAACGAATTTATGTGGAAAATTTTTTTCGGATTCCTACCTTTAACAGAGATTCTGAATATGCAAAAATATTGACAGAATCCAATTTCATCTTTATTACATTTCACTTATGATTTTTAGACTTTTCTAAGGGAGAATGAGGATGAAAGTACTGACGTTTCGAAGAGCAAAGAATAATACAAACAATACACTTATTTAGGATCATCTCTGCACATCCATTTTTTATTCCCTGTTTATTCTGCATATTCAGAATCTCTTATATGTAAATCGTAGGAATACGAAATGTTTTACTGAAAAATTGCCCGGGGGGGGGGGGGGGCAATGAAATTAATTGCATGCCCAACGCCGGAAGTCACCGCACGCCACTGGTATGAACATAGTATGAATCTATCTTTCTTCCTGTCTGTCTGTCTATCTATCTATCTACCTATATATATATAATATATATATATATATATATATATATATATATATATTGGCTGATCGAATAAAAGTTATAGGAAGAACACCAAACCTAAAGCAAATTGAAAATAAAATATTCTAATTTGATGAGGGTTTTCGAAGGGATCATCATTTAAGGGAAACACGAAACCTAAAGAGGCAGATAGAATAAGGAGTAGGCTTTAAAAAATAAATTGTGGTGGTTGATTTCTTTGACTAAAAATTCTTCAAGGCTGTGCCCCAGCATGGCCACAGTCAAACGAGTGAAGCAAGAAAGAGATAAAAGATGTGTGTGTGTGTGTGTGTTTGTGTATAACAGGGCTATGAAAGACATAGAAGTGTTTTTGCGAAGGATGTTGAATCCGTGTGCATAGTTCATGGCACCCGAGTGATGTCAAGACATTTATTTCAACCAAACGGAAAACATTTTCTGACAGATGCAAAGTTTTACAGGAATTCGTTAACTTGATGCTGATTAAACAGCGTTGATTGAAATTTATGGAGTTATGTTTAAAGATATATTATATTTCATAGGTTCCTGTACACAGACATGGAAAGACCTTTGCTGTATAAATTCTTTCAGGAAGGGAATTCTCCTTACAGGAAATGCTTGTGAGAAACCCTCTCCAGTCGGCTATATATACCTCTCTGCATAGATATGTATGTATAATTATGTGTGTGTGTGCATTATCATCATCATCATTTAACGGCTGCTTTCCCTGCTACCATATGCCACCCACCAGATACTTTAAGCACTTCCGTGTGAATCTTGAGGGGCCAGGGGCTTCCTTCATTTTCATATGTCTCATGGCTTTATCTACCATGGTACTGTCTATTCGAATAGCTGGTCCCTCGTTTTGGCTCCACCATAGGCACACCTCTCTTGTATACACACCACATTTATATTATATATATATATATATATATATATATATATATATATATTATATATATATATATAATATATATATGGTTTGGATAATGGAAACACCTAGCATCATAATTTTGAAAATATCTATAAAACTGTCAAAGCTTGTTTATTTTATGTTTTTTGATTTACTATGAGTGTTGCTTAATATGATTTGCTAAAATTGCTCTTTCTTTTCAGATATCATCAGAAAAAGGTAATTAAAATTCATTAAAATGACAAATTGATTG
This sequence comes from Octopus sinensis, assembly GCF_006345805.1. NCBI lineage: Eukaryota > Metazoa > Mollusca > Cephalopoda > Octopoda > Octopodidae > Octopus > Octopus sinensis. The sequence goes on along the minus strand of NW_021832582.1, from coordinate 54,519 downwards.
GACTTCCAAAGAGGTCAAATTGTTGGTGCTTATATGACAGGCGCTAGCATAATGAAAACAACACCAATGTTTGGTGTATCAAGAAGTAGTGCCTCGAAAGTAATGACAGCCTTTGAGAAAGAGGGAAAAACCTCCAGGGACCATCAGACTCTTACACGAATTATTAGAAAGGATCACAAAAAATACAGCTCCCAAAATTACTGCAGAGCTTAATGACCACCTCGAGAACCCAGTTTCCACAAAAACTGTTTGCCAGGAGCTGCACAAAGCTGGATTTAATGAGAAGGCTGCAATCAGAAAACCACTACTTTCAAAAACAAACGTTGCAAAGCATTTAGAGTGAAGTAAAAACCTACAGAATTCGTCCCTAGATCAATGGAAGCATGTTATTTTTTCGGATGAGTCATCCTTTACCTTATTTCTGACCACTGGCCAAGTATATGTGTGGAGAGAGCCAAAAGAAGCATTTGACTCAGACTGCCTTCTTCTAACTGTTAAATATGGAAGAGGATCTGTGATGATCTGGTGGGGCTATATCTTGGAAATCCACCAGCCCAATGGTTTCCCTTAATGGTAGAATTTATTTTCAGGATTATTTAAGCAGTTTATCTGATCAAATCATCCTATGGTTGCAGAACTGTTTCTGGATGGAAATACAATCTTTCAGGATGATAATGGCACCAATTCACACAGCTGAAGTTGTTACCGAATGGCACGAGGAACATACTAGTTGAGTTGAACATCTTATCTGGCCACTACGTCCATAGATCTCAATATATTTTACATTTATGGTTCATTTTAGAAACAAGGTGTCAATATCCTCCACCATCATCACTACAAGAACTGGAGACTGTTTTAGCTGGAGAATGAACAAAAATTCCTTTGGAAACACTTCAAACTTTCTACGAGTCCATACCTCATAGAATTTAGCTGTAATTATTGCCAAAGCGGTTCTTCCCCATATAAAAATAGATTTATTTGAAATTTTAAGGTGTTTCCATTATTTTGTCCAACCCCTCTATGTGTGTTTTGTATGTGTGTGTGCAGTGGATGGATCTGTTGTTAGAGCATTGGTTCCACAATCATGGGATAGTGAGTTCGATTCTCAGACCGGGCTCTGTGTTGTGTTCTTGGGCAAGACACTTTATTTCATGTTGCTTTCCCATTGGATAACAACAGTGGCATGGAGAGGGATGGCCTGCTTGCCTAGCCCGAGTGTTGGGGGTCATTCGATGGCTAAAACAATGCAAAGTGAATTGTGCCTAGCGATGTGTCGCAACGTCAGATAGTCTTGTTGGTTATGTGATCTAGCTTTCTGTCTGTCTGTGTGTCTGTATGAATGAATGTGTGTGTGTGTATGTGTATGTATGAAAAGTCCACTTTCTGTTCTGCTATGGGGTTGGACAGTTTGCCAGAGGACTGCACCAAGCTGTGTTGGCCACATTGCATTGGTTTCTATGGCTGGATACCCTTCCTAATGCCGACCACTTCACAGAGTGCTTTTCACATGGCACCACCACCAAGTAACTTGCAAAACGAAGATGTCTCAACAGGAAGGGAGGAGTAGTATTGAGGGAGGTGGGTTGTGGCAGTTGAGAGGTGAATGTATAATAGGGATCAGGGTAGAGATAGGCTTCCTGTAGGAGATACTTGGCTATCCCCGTTTGAAGAGAGAGAAATAAATGGCAGGGGAGATGTGTGATGGGACAAATTCTTAAGGTACAGTGGGGGAGAATATGAATGAAATGAGGGCCATACAAAGATTGGACAGGGTGAGTGGACAGAGGAGATCAAGGGTTGGGGTGATTCATGAGGGTGTGAAGGGAGGTGGATGGAGATGTGGAGAGAGTAGCAGTGACAGTGAGAGATATAGGGGTAGCTCAGGGGGCCAGTGAGGACATTGAGAGTGAGTATGTGTGATGGGGGGAGAGGAGCATGCAGAGGGTGATGATTAAGGGTGGAAGGAAGGAAGACTTGTGATGTGTTGTGGGGGGAGGAGTTTTTATGCAGGAGGTGAGGGACAGATTGTATTGGGGCAAAGCAGAGACATAAAAGGCTTACCTGTATGCATGTACATATTTCTTGGTTTCAAATTTTGGCACAAGGCCTGCAATAATGGGTTAAGTTGATTACATCAGTCCCAGAGTTCACCGAGTCTAAATGTCAACCTTGCTGGAATTAGAACTCAGAACATCAAGTCAAACGAAATGCGCCAAGCATTTTACCTGCTGTTCTAATGATTCTGCTACCAGCTCACCTTAGACACACACACACACATATATATAAAGATACGTAAAAGCACATAGATATAGACAGGTGTCTATATATTAATAAATACGTACATATATATAAATATATATATATATACATGAATATATATTCTTGTGTGTGCATCTTCATTTTTGTAAGTATGCAGGCCAATGCATATATATATGTCACTGTGACCGACCAGGCTATCAAATGTTGCTACACATCACTGGTCACAATGCGCTTCGTATTGCTGTAGCCTTCAAATGACGCCACCCACTGGCTAAGCGAGCAGGCAAACAGAAGAAAGAGTGAGAGAAAGTTGGGTCGAAAGAGTACAGCAGGGATCACCACCACCCCCTGCCGGAGCCTTGTGGTACTTTAAGGTGTTTTCGCTCAATAAACACTCACAATGCCCGTCTGGGAATCGAAACCGCGAACCTACGACCAGGAGTACGCTGCTCTAACCACTGGGCTGGGCCATTGCACCTCCATATATCTGTATATGTATATGTATATATATAAAAGTACAAGTGAGATAGGGGTTATGAGTGTAACCCACTATGGGATATCATTTATCCAATATACTGCCAGTAAAGTAGCCAGAAGGCTAATACATAAATGCTAAGAATTGCAATGCAATTAATTCGTTTATTGTATTAGATGGGCGAAGGTAAAATGTTTTACCTCAAACTCATAATACAAAATAAGAACTGGAGGAGGAATAGATTCCTTCAATCATCAACTTACTTATTGATGTATATTGTTTTATTCTGTCCTTATTCTGTTGGATTTGGATGTTCCTATTTAATCTAAATAATTAGTTAATAAATTATATGAATTGGTATTATCTGGAAGTTGATGATTGAAAGAAATCTATTCCTCCATTTCTTATTTTATATATATTATATATATATATATTATATTATAGATATATATATATAATATATATATATATATATATATATATTATATATATATAATACATATATATATATGTATATTTATATATATATGCATATATATATATATATATATATGTTATATATATATATACATATATATATATAACACAAGGGGGATCAGCCATCTGAATGTGGCTAGGGACAGGGCGGGGTGTGGGTGTTACTGATGCATTTAGCCCCAGTAACACCCCCACCACCCCGACCTGTCCCTAGCCACATTCAGATGGCTGATCCCCCTTGTGTTATAGAGCAGTTACTGTTTATATCTCGCTCAGAGATTTATTATTGTCATATATATATATATATATATGTATATGTGTGTATATATATATATATATATATATATGTGTGTGTGTGTGTGTGTATGAATATATATATATGTGTACATATATATATATATGTATGTATGTATATATACATACGTTTGTATATATACTTACTACGTATGTACAAACATAGACGTACTATGTGGGAGGTTGATTCAATTCTGAGCAAGAGAAAATGTTTACGAAATTCATGTTTTTTGATTTTGTAAGCATGTCAAAGGGTGTTAGACATATGGAATTCAAAACAGGGGCCCAAGGTTGCTGCTGGAAAGATGGTGGATAATCTTGTGGCTGACTACAAAGTCAGTTTTGCTGGACATCACCTACGTACGCATATACACACACACAGTTCAATGAGGGAGATCGCTGCCTGGTTGTGAGACCAGCTATAAATAGCAGCTACATAACCCTCAAATACAGAAGCACACATAGTATATGTGTGTGTGTGCCTGTGTGTTAGTGTTAATGTGTGTGTGTGTGCACCCCCAGTTTTAATTCACCAGTTTACTTCTACAAAGTTCAGTCAGACATTTCAAATGCGGATAGAAATTGTTGAAATATTTGCAACAAACCCAAAATAAAGAAACAGGTTAGAAATTCATTTTTGCAGAACCGATATGAGAGCAGAGTGTGTAAGCTAATATTATGTTGAATAACATCAATGGACAACGTGATTGCCATCTTAGGTGTGGTAGGATCATTTCACTGTATCAGTTTACCCCAGGCGTTTCCATTTAATATCTCGTTTAAGAAAGGTGATCTTCAATAAAGTTAAGGATTGTCAACCTTGATGGTTGCAGTGGCGATTGTGGTAGTGGTGTGTTTGTGTGTGTGTGTGTGTGTGTGAGTGTGATATTGTTGGTGTTGTTGTTGTTGCTGTCATGTTATTTCACCCAAGCTTGTTGATCACGTCAGTGAATGCCACCTACATATTTATTGTTCTGCATGTGATTTGAGTGAAGTTTAGCTACATTTTCTAATAGTCCATGATGGTAGCAAATTGACAGCTTTGCAGTAATTGTTCCAGCTCTTTGTGTTCTGAGATCAAATCCTGCTGAATTCAGATGTATTTTTCATTCTCTCAGGGTCAATAAATAAAATACAAGACATACCTACCTCACCATGGCACTGCTCTCATTCCATTAAGGGCCCAAGGCAAGTGTGGAGGTGGCCACAGTAGAAATTGGCAAGGTGGTGGTGACAAGGGTCATAGAGGTGGTGGTCATGGTGCCTATCAGAGAGAGAGGTTGGTATTAATGTAGTTAGAGCAGTTTGGCCCCAACTCAACCATGATCCTTCAAATTTAGAAGCTAAGACATTCCCAGCCATGACATACTATTTGAACTAACTTTACACAGCATCTCGCCAGACAATGAAAAACATGAAATACCAGTAATACTTGCTACCATTCTGCTCACGTAATTATTAGGTTTTGGGGCAGTGAGTAAGTTATAGGCACTGCGTTACATTCTCTCACTAATTAATTAGCTTGAATTATATGCAAATGTGTTGTATATACATGTGTGTATATATATATTATCATCATCATCATCATCATCGTTTAACGTCCGTTCTCCATGCTAGCATGGGTGGGTTGGACGGTCGACCGGGGATCTGGGAAGCCAGAAGGCTGCACCAGGCTCCAGTCTTATCTGGCAGTGTTTCTACAGCTGGATGCCCTTCCTAACGCCAACCACTCCGTGAGTGTAGTGGGTGCTTTTTACGTGCCACCTGCACAGGTGCCAGGCGAGGCTGGCAACGGCCACGGTCGGATTGGTGTATTTTATGTGCCACCGGCACGGAAGCCAGTCGAGGCGGGCGCTGGCATCGGCCACGAGTCGGATAGTGCTTTTTACGTACCACCAGACCAGGGATCCTGGCTGGTTCAATTCGATTTCGATTTCGTTTTCGATTGCCCCAACATGTCTTCGCAAGCAAGGGAGTTGGCATGGGTGCCTGTCGTACGGTCAGATTGGTGTATTTTACGTGCCACCGGCACGGAAGCCAGTGGAGGCGGCGCTGGCATCGGCCACGAGTCGGATAGTGCTTTTTACGTACCACCAGACCAGAGGATCCTGGCTGGTTCAATTCGATTTCGATTGCCCCAACATGTCTTCGCATGCAAAGGGGGGTTGGCATGGGTGCCTGTCGTCGGATGAGGTTCTATATCGACTTCGCTTGCCTCAACAGATCTTTGTGTCCAAGGGAGGAAAGGCATTCATAAGTGGGCTGGGCTCACTTGTCCTGCCTGGTCTTCTCACGTACAGAATATTTCCAAAGGTCTCGGTCGCTGGTCATTTCCTCAGTGAGGCCTAAAGTTCGAAGGTCGTGCTTCCCCACCCCTCGTCCCAGATTTTCCTGGTCTACCTCTTCCATGGGTTCCCTCAACTGCTAAGGATTGGCACTTTCTCACACACCTATCTTCATCCATTCTCGCCACATGACCATACCAGCGCAATCGTCTCTCTTGCACACCACAACTGATGCCTCTTAGGTACAACTTTCTCTCAAGGTGCTAACGCTCTGTCGAGTATGTACACTGACATTACACATCCATCGGAGCATACTGGCTTCATTCCTCACGAGCTTACGCATGTCCTCGGCAGTCACGGCCCATGTTTCACTGCCATGTCATGGCTGTTCGTACACACGCATATATGGTCAGTCTGCCTTTACTCTGAGCGAGAGGCCTTTAGTCACCAGCAGAGGTAAGAGCTCCCTAAACTTTGCCCAGGCTATTCTTATTCTAGCAGTTACACTTTCAGCGCACCCACCCCCACTACTGACTTGGTCACCTAGATAACGGAAGCTATCAACTACTTCTAGTTTTTCCCCCTGGAAAGTGACGGAAGTTATTTTCTGCAGATTTTCGGAGGTTAATGCTCCAGAGCATCTGCCACATACAAAAACTATCTTCCCAGTTAGCCTACCTTTGACATTGCTGCACCTCTTATGTGTCCATAGCCTACACTGGGTACATCTTATAGAGTTTCTACCTACACCTTTTCTACAGATCGAGCAGGGCCATCTTCCTGAAGACATTTGTGGATTGTCTACCTTCCTACTTATTAGTACTTTGGTTTTAGCTAGGTTGACTCTAAGGCCCCTCGATTCTAAACCCTCCTTCCACACCTGGAACTTCTCCTCCAGCTCTGATAGTGACTCAGCAATAAGAGCAAGGTCGTCAGCGTAGAGGAGCTCCCAGGGACAACCTGTCTTGAATTCCTCCGTAATTGCCTGGAGGACTATGATAAATAGGAGGGGGCTGAGTACTGAACCCTGGTGGACCCCAACCTCTACTTTGAATTCTTCTGTGTACATGTTGCCAACCCTAACCTTACTTACGGCATCTCTGTACATGGCTTGCACAGTCCTCACCAGCCATTCATCTATCCCTAGTTTCCTCATTGACCACCAGATAAGGGATCGGGGGACCCTATCAAAAGCTTTCTCCATGTCAACAAAAGCCAGGTACAGGGGCTTATCTTTGGCTAGGATTTCTCCTGCAGCTGCCTTACCAGGAATATAGCATCAGTGGTACTTTTCCCTGGCACGAACCCAAACTGCATCTCATCTAAACTAACTCTCTCTCTAATTAGTTGGGCTATGACCCTCTCCATAACCTTCATTACTTGATCCAACAGCTTGATACTCTGTAATTATTTGTTCTAGGGCATCACCTTTACCTTTGTAGCAGTTGACTAGTATGCTGCTACACCAGTCATTGGGTATGACTCCTTCGTGTATCACCTGGTTGACTATACGGGTGACTAGGCTATAGCCGACACTGCCAGATATTTTGAGCATCTCTGCAGTAATTCCTGATGGGCCTGGGGCTTTCCCTGTCTTCATGCTTCTAATTGCCTTAGCTACCACGGAACTATCAACTCGGATAGCTGGTCCCTCTGTGGGTCAACATTCGCAGACTCTCTTTATCCCATTCATTTTCTTTATTCAGCAACCTTTCATAGTGGCATCTCCAAACCTCTCTCTTTGCATCCTCATTTAGCGCAAGTGAACCATCATCCATGCGAACACACTTCTCTCCTACCACATCACGATTCTCTCTCACACACTGTCTTGCAACACGAAATACCTCAAGTCTTTCATCCTCACGGCTCAGAACATTGGCAAATTTTTTCTTATCCGCTTCCCCTCTGGCTAGATAAACCTGTCTCCTAGCTTCCCTTCTGGCGTCTGATACAATTCCCTGCTACCACCGTTCTTCCAGTCCTTCCAAGCCTGTCTCTTTTGTCTAATAGCCCTGTCAACCACAGTGTTCCACCACCATGTTACTCTGGGTCGAGATGGTACTTTGCTCCATCCACAGATCTGGTCAGTGGCTGTCAGCAGATTGTCCCGTAGGAATCTCCAGTTGTCTTCCACATTAAGTGAAGCTATATCCCCTTGTATTTCGTCAAAGGCCTCGAGTAGTATGTCTCTAAATCTCTGTCCATTTGCAATGGAAAATTAATTTTTTTCACAATTATAACAAATTAAATTCTCTGAAGAGGCCGTGGGGCATCCTTGTTAATGCCCCTCATTTATACCTGCCTTTATGGCTTATAGGTTAAATGAGGTATGACTGCCCTTACTGCCGAAACAGCTGTCAGATATGATATAATTACATATTATATCTTATATTTTATATTTCTATTTCCTTGTCTATTTATATTTACTATGTAATATAATGCCTTTACTGATATGTAATGGTGTAATAAGTATTGATTGGGTATCATCTGATGGTTGATGTTTTATTGATTTAAGTATGTTTCTCCATTTTCTAATTTTGTAATATATATATATTATATATATTATATATATACTTATATTATATATATATATATATATAATATATATTAGATACCCTAAATTATAATTTTAAATATATATATATCATCATCGCTTAACGTCCGTTTACCGTGCTAGCATGAGTTGGACAGTTCGACCGGGGATCTGGGAAGCCAGAAGGCTGCCCAGGCTCCAGTCTGATCTGGCAGTGTTTCTATGGCTGGATGCCTTCCTAACGCGCCAACCACTCTGTGAGTGTAGTGGGTGCTTTTTACGTGCCACCGGCACTGGAGCCAGGGGAGTCTGGCAGCAGCCACGATTGGTTGGTGCTTTCTACGTGCCACCGGCACAGAAGCCAGTCAGGGCGGCGCTGGCATCGGCCACGTTCAGATGGTGCTTTTTGCATGCCACCAACGCAAATTATTTAAAATTATAATTTAGGGCATCTAAGAGATAGCACCACGCTGGAAATAGCAGCTAAAACTTGACTCTAAAACCACATATATTTGTATGTATATGCTCATATATGTAAGTATAATCATATGTTGTATATATATATATATATATATATATATATATATATATATATATCATCATCATCATCATCATCATCGTTTAACGTCCGTTCTCCATGCTAGCATGGTTGGACGGTTCGACCGGGGATCTGGGAAGCCAGAAGGCTGCACCAGGCTCCAGTCTTATCGGGCAGTGTTTCTACAGCTGGATGCCCTTCCTAACGCCACCACTCCGTGAGTGTAGTGGGTGCTTTTTACGTGCCACCTGCACAGGTGCCAGGCGAGGCTGGCAACGGCCACGGTCGGATTGGTGTATTTTATGTGCCACCGGCACGGAAGCCAACGAGGCGGTGCTGGCATCGCCACGAGTCGGATAGTGCTTTTACGTACCACCAGACCAGGGATCCTGGCTGGTTCAATTCGATTTCGATTTTGATTTCGCTTGCCCCAACATGCCTTCGCAAGCAAGGGGGTTGTCATGGGTGCCTGTCGTACGGTCAGATTGGTGTATTTTACGTGCCACCGGCACGGAAGCCAGTGGAGGCGGAGCTGGCATCGGCCAAGAGTCGGATAGTGCTTTTTACGTACCACCAGACCAGGGATCCTGGCTGGTTCAATTCGATTTCGATTTCGCTTGCCCCAACATGTCTTCGCAAGCAAGGGGGTTGGCATGGGTGCCTGTCGTACGGACAGATTGGTGTATTTTACGTGCCACCGGCACGGAAGCCAGTGGAGGCGGCGCTGGCATCGGCCGCGAGTCGGATAGTGCTTTTTACGTACCACCAGACCAGAGGATCCTGGCTGGTTCAATTCGATTTCGATTGCCCCAACATGTCTTCGCATGCAAAGGGGGGTTGGCATGGGTGCCTGTCGTCGGATGAGGTTCTATATCGACTTCGCTTGCCTCAACAGATCTTTGTGTCCAAGGGAGGAAAGGCATTCATAAGTGGGCTGGGCTCACTTGTCCTGCCTGGTCTTCTCACGTACAGAATATTTCCAAAGGTCTCGGTCGCTGGTCATTTCCTCAGTGAGGCCTAAAGTTCGAAGGTCGTGTGCTTCCCCACCTCGTCCCAGGTTTTCCTGGGTCTACCTCTTCCATGGGTTCCCTCAACTGCTAAGGATTGGCACTTTCTCACACACCTATCTTCATCCATTCTCGCCACATGACCATACCCAGCGCAATCGTCTCTCTTGCACACCACAACTGATGCCTCTTAGGTACAACATTTCTCTCAAGGTGCTAACGCTCTGTCGAGTATGTACACTGGCATTACACATCCATCGGAGCATACTGGCTTCATTCCTCACGAGCTTACGCATGTCCTCGGCAGTCACGGCCCAGTTTCACTCACTGCCATGTAGCATGGCTGTTCGTACACACGCATCATACAGTCTGCCTTTTACTCTGAGCGAGAGGCCTTTAGTCACCAGCAGAGGTAAGAGCTCCCTAAACTTTGCCCAGGCTATTCTTATTCTAGCAGTTACACTTTCAGCGCACCCACCCCCACTATTGACTTGGTCACCTAGATAACGGAAGCTATCAACTACTTCTAGTTTTTCCCCCTGGAAAGTGACGGAAGTTATTTTCTGCAGATTTTCGGAGGTTAATGCTCCTGAGCATCTGCCACATACAAAAACTATCTTCCCAGTTAGCCTACCTTTGACATTGCTGCACCTCTTATGTGTCCATAGCTTACACTGGGTACATCTTATAGAGTTTCTACCTACACCTTTTCTACAGATATCGAGCAGGGCCATCTTCCTGAAGACATTTGTGGATTGTCTACCTTCCTACTTATTAGTACTTTTGTTTTAGCTAGGTTGACTCTAAGGCCCCTCGATTCTAAACCCTCCTTCCACACCTGGAACTTCTCCTCCAGCTCTGATAGTGACTCAGCAATATAGAGCAAGGTCGTCAGCGTAGAGGAGCTCCTAGGGACAACCTGTCTTGAATTCCTCCGTAATTGCCTGGAGGACTATGATAAATAGAGGGGGCTGAGTACTGAACCCTGGTGGACCCCAACCTCTACTTTGAATTCTTCTGTGTACATGTTGCCAACCCTAACCTTACTTACGGCATCTCTGTACATGGCTTGCACAGTCCTCACCAACCATTCATCTATCCCCAGTTTCCTCATTGACCACCAGATAAGGGATCGGGGGACCCTATCAAAAGCTTTCTCCATGTCAACAAAAGCCAGGTACAGGGGCTTATCTTTGGCTAGGTATTTCTCCTGCAGCTGCCTTACCAGGAATATAGCATCAGTGGTGCTTTTCCCTGGCACGAACCCAAACTGCATCTCATCTAAACTAACTCTCTCTCTCTAATTAGTTGGGCTATGACCCTCTCCGTAACCTTCATTACTTGATCCAACAGCTTGATACCTCTGTAATTATTTGTATCTAGGGCATCACCTTTACCTTTGTAGCAGTTGACTAGTATGCTGCTACACCAGTCATTGGGTATGGCTCCTTCGTGTATCACCTGGTTGACTATACGGGTGACTAGGCTATAGCCGACACTGCCAGATATTTTGAGCATCTCTGCAGTAATTCCTGATGGACCTGGGGCTTTCCCTGTCTTCATGCTTCTAATTGCCTTAGCTACCACGGAACTATCAACTCGGATAGCTGGTCCCTCTGTTGGGTCAAACATTCGGCAGACTCTCTTTATCCCATTCATTTTCTTTATTCAGCAACCTTTCATAGTGGCATCTCCAAACCTCTCTCTTTGCATCCTCATTTAGCGCAAGTGAACCATCATCCATGCGAACACACTTCTCTCCTACCACATCACGATTCTCTCTCACACACTGTCTTGCAACACGAAATACCTCAGTCTTTCATCCTCACGCTCAGAACATTGGCAAATTTTTTCTTATCCGCTTCCCCTCTGGCTAGATAAACCTGTCTCCTAGCTTCCCTTCTGGCTGTCTGATACAATTCCCTGCTACCACCGTTCTTCCAGTCCTTCCAAGCCTGTCTCTTTTGTCTAATAGCCCTGTCAACCACAGTGTTCCACCACCATGTTACTCTGGGTCGAGATGGTACTTTGCTCCATCCACAGATCTGGTCAGTGGCTGTCAGCAGATTGTCCCGTAGGAATCTCCAGTTGTCTTCCACATTAAGTGAAGCTATATCCCCTTGTATTTCGTCAAAGGCCTCGGTAGTATGTCTCTAAATCTCTGTCCATTTGCAATGGAAAATTAATTTTTTTCACAATTATAACAAATTAAATCTCTGAAGAGGCCGTGGGGCATCCTTGTTAATGCCTCATTTATACCTGCCTTTATGGCTTATAGGTTAAATGAGGTATGACTGCCCTTACTGCCGAAACAGCTGTCAGATATGATATAATTACATATTATATCTTATATTTTATATTCTTTATTTCCTTGTCTATTTATATTTACTATGTAATATAATGCCTTTACTGATATGTAATGGTGTAATAAAGTATTGATTGGGTATCATCTGATGGTTGATGTTTTATTGATTTAAGTATGTTTCTCCATTTTCTAATTTTGTAATATATATATATATATATATATATATATATATATATATATATTAGATACCCTAAATTATAATTTTAAATATATATATATCATCATCGCTTAACGTCCGTTTTTACCGTGCTAGCATGAGTTGGACAGTTCGACCGGGGATCTGGGAAGCCAGAAGGCTGCACCAGGCTCCAGTCTGATCTGGCAAGTGTTTCTATGGCTGGATGCCCTTCCTAACGCCAACCACTCTGTGAGTGTAGTGGGTGCTTTTTACGTGCCACCGGCACTGGAGCCAGGGGAGTCTGGCAGCAGCCACGATTGTTGGTGCTTTCTACGTGCCACCGGCAAAGAAGCCAGTCAGGGCGGTGCTGGCATCGGCCACGTTCAGATGGTGCTTTTTGCATGCCACCAACGCAAAATTATTTAAAATTATAATTTAGGGCATCTAAGAGATAGCACCACGCTGGAAATAGCAGCTAAAACTTGACTCTAAAACCACATATATTTGTATGTATATGCTCATATATGTAAGTATATCATATGTTGTATATATATATATATATATATATATATATATCATCATCATCATCATCATCAGTTTAAACGTCCGTTTCCATGCTAGCATGGTTGGACGGTTCGACCGGGGATCTGGGAAGCCAGAAGGCTGCACCAGGCTCCAGTCTTATCGGGCAGTGTTTCTACAGCTGGATGCCCTTCCTAACGCCAACCACTCCGTGAGTGTAGTGGGTGCTTTTTACGTGCCACCTGCACAGGTGCCAGGCGAGGCTGGCAACGGCCACGGTCGGATTGGTGTATTTTATGTGCCACCGGCACAGAAGCCAAACGAGGCGGTGCTGGCATCGGCCACGAGTCGGATAGTGCTTTTACGTACCACCAGACCAGGGATCCTGGCTGGTTCAATTCGATTTCGATTTTGATTTCGCTTGCCCCAACATGCCTTCGCAAGCAAGGGGGTTGTCATGGGTGCCTGTCGTACGGTCATGGTACGGTCGTACGGTCATGGGTGCCTGTCGTACGGCCTGTCGTACGGTTGACAAAAAAAGTCAACAACAGTAAATTTCGCAGATATTCTTCGCCAGAAAAAGGAGATTGTTACATTCACAAATGAAGAGCTCATAGAAACAAGAGCTCTCTTTACAACCCGTGGACAAGTTTTAGTCCTGCATACACCTCAACATATAAAACAAGAAATAGAAAATAAGACAATTGTATATAAAATTATTAGAAAAAACAAAAAACCAAATGAACAGATTACAAAAATGATGTAGAGAAATGTTTAAAAAACATAATGAAAGAAAAAGAGTATATAACTGGGGTCCCCAGTTTAACACAGTAGTGGTCCGCTTCCCTAACCAGGAAGTGGCAAAAGCTCACTCTACTGAGTCTCTGGAAATGATGAAATCATCATGGTCCCTTATTATAAAAACCAGAGGGTGAGTAGAATTACTATCAGAAATGTACCCCCCGATATGCCGAACAAATGGATAACAGGGCAATCTGTTACCACTTGAAAAAGATCAATATTCTAGAAACAGCCGTGTACCTAAACGACAATTGGGGTGGAAAAACAGTAGTAGTGACCATCCAGATTGAGGGGCCTCTATCGAGAGCCTACCGGACAAGATATACCTGGAGAATGGGCAATGCCTATATGTTATGGCAGAAGGCAAAAAGCCTAGATGCTACAAATGTGGCAGCCCCGAACATTTGATTGCCAAGTGCGATCTGGTACAGAAAAAACAAGAAAGAACAATTCAGAAAACAAATAAATCCCCTTGTTTCCAACCACCAACACCACCACTCAATTATGGAACAATGCCAAGAAAAACAACAAACCAGCAACAAACCCCAACAACAACATCACCAAGAAAAACAGTACCAACACAATCACCGTTGACGTCACAACCAATTAAACTTGTTGAATCTTCAAAAAATCGACCCACAACCCACACCCAGGACGACAATTAAAAAGACAGAAAACACTGACGAGAAGACAAATGCTACCCCTAACACCACAACAACACAAACACCGCACAAAACATCAACAATTTATACAAGCATACATAGTGATCCTGTTCTTTTTCCTCTACCCCATACTGATACGTCGGACGAAGAAAGTTCGACGGAATGGCAAATAGCCACAAGGGGTAAAAGAAAAAGATCCAAAAAATCCACCAAACAAGGAATTAAAGCAGGGAGATATCTAACTCAGGACAACATCCCCCTAGACAATCAAAAAGTAATGAACCCGTAAAAACCACACACACAACTAACTGCAATAGACACAGACAATAAAGAATTAATGGACTACATCAAATCTAACATGGTCGTCTGTGAAGATGACTTTAAGACAAACAATCATCCACACACCACACCACCGAAACACATCAGAATTTTACACATAACACAAGCACAACACCACATACTGAAAACAATTTTCCGAATGCGGTAGGCGGGTATCAACGATACCTGTCGAAAAAACTATACAAACACCTCATCAAAAACGATACAAAAGAAGAAGAAGAAAAAAATGAAACTTTTAAAATGAGTAGTGACCTCACTTCTTGCCTCTTGTCTCTTCTAATATAGTTGTAAAACACAATTTTCGTAAATGTCAAGTATGCTTAAATTAGGTTGTGTGAATGCGCGTGGCTTGGCGTCGGCTTGGAAGCAAGGTTACCTTCTAAACGACATCAAGTCACTGGACGTGGATATAGTAGCTATCAGTGAAACCAGACTCAGTAAGCCGCGGGCCCTCGAGTCCATGTTTGGCAATCAATTTGACATTTATTTTTCTCCCTGTCTGCCGAACATGGGTGGTGGAGGTACTGCGGTGCTTTTTCGAAAGAGTCTAGAGGTAAAAGTAAGAGCAATATTCCTAGACCCGGAGGGTAGGCTGGTTGTCTTGGACGTGGATGGCAGAAATGGGTGTGCATTCCGTCTGATGGCAGTTTATGCACCGTCCTTAACGGGTCGGGCGGATTTCTTCAGACGTCTAGAGGTTTTCCTGGGTACGTCTAGACCTTACTGTTAGTAGGGGATTGGAACGCTACCTTGGACACGCATCTAGATTATGTGGGAAGGGATAGGAATAGAAGGGGGTGTAAGAGCCTCAAAGACCTGCTCAGACGTTTCCATTTGTCTGACAGGTTCCGACTCGACCATCCGAACGTGCCAACGTGGACTTGGACAAACCGCGTCGGATCGTCGAGATCTTATCTAGATAGAATTCTATGCAGGACAGCGGATAGGGATAGTGTAGGATGTCCACAATTTTAAATAGTCAGCTACACAGATCACAAATTTGTTACGTGTACGCTCGACTTAGATAAAACACATAGGCAGGGTCCCGGTTACTGGAAACTGAACACGTCGCTGTTAGCGCGACAGGTTTACAGGAACCGGATTAGCGAGTTAATTAAGAGGGCACTGACGGGAGCGATCGTTAACAACCGCTGGTGGTACGCCCTGAAAATGGCAATAAAATCGGAATCAATTAGGTTTAGCAAGGAATTAGCGATAGAACGAAATAGAGTAGAGGGAGACTTAGTTAAGAAACTAGAAGAGGCACTTACCAGTGGCAGCGCAACCAACGTGCTGGCCTGCGAGGATGGCCCTCGACCAACACCTCAACGCCAAGCACGAAGGTTGCGTCGTCAGAGCTAATGTGGCCTTAAGGAACGAAGGGATTGAAGCTGCGCGAGAGGCCCGGGTAGCGGAGGCGCAGCGTGGCAACAGATCAACCATTCGGTCTCTAATAGATCAACAGGGATGCAGTTTACTCGAACCCGAAAGGATGTGTGAGGCCTTTCAACAGCACTTTGCTCGACTGTTTGGTGCGAGTGGTGGGTCGGAACGAGGGATGGATTTCAGTGTCGCTACCTGACCGACCTGCCGCGGCTCTCGGCAAGAGAAGTGGAGTGTTGTGAAAGTTCCATCACAGCCGCTGACGTGTGGGATGCGATGGCGGGCTGCGCGAGGGATAAGTCGCCTGGATTGGATGGTTTACCCTACGAGCTGTATTGTCGAATGCCAGACTTGTTTGGCGACCTCTTGGCATCAGTGTACTGCAACTGGCAACAAAACGGGAGAATCCCCGGTTTCGTGAGCCGAGGTGCAGTGACGTTGCTGAAGAAAGACTCAAACAAGGGGAATTTTTATAGATAATTTCAGGCCCATCACTCTGCTCAACGCAGATTTGAAAATTTTGGCCAAAGTAATAGCCGAGAGGTTGGCGCTTGTCATTGGTAAACTGGTCGACAGGGCGCAAACATGCGCCGTGCCGGGCAGAACCATACATGACAACCTCCATCTGATGCGCTACATGTGGACAGGGTAGTTAAGGATCCTGGCATGGGTGGGGCGCTGATAAATTTGGATCAGTCTAAAGCCTTCGATAGGGTCGACCATCGTACTTGGCGGCCGTCCTCAGGACGGCTGGCTTCGGTCCCGTCTTCCGCGGTTGGATCGCTGCCTTGTATAGCGGCATCCGATCGGTGATTCGGGTGAACGGTCACCTGTCGAAACCGTTTGACATCACGCGTTCGGTCCGTCAACCATTCGGTCTTTAATAGATCAACAGGGATGCAGTTTACTCGAACCCGAAAGGATGTGTGAGGCCTTTCAACAGCACTTTGCTCGACTGTTTGGTGCGAGTGGTGGGTCGGAACGAGGGATGGATTTCAGTGCCTACCTGACCGACCTGCCGCGGCTCTCGGCAAGAGAAGCGGAGTGTTGTGATGATGGTACCCGTCCAAAGCTCTCTTAACTAATGTGCTGATCCGGTCCCGTAAACCTGTCGTGCTGTAAAAGACGCGTTCAGTTTCCAGTAACCAGGACCCTGCCTATGTGTCTTATCTAAGTCAAGTGTACAAGTCACAACTTGTGATCTGTGTAACTGACTATATGAAATTGTGGACAACCTACACTATTTTTATCTATTGTCCTACAGAATACTCTATCTAAGTATGATCTGGACGACCCGATGCGGTTACTCCATGTCCACATTGGCACATTCGGGTGGTCCAGTCGGTACCTGTCAGACAGTTGGAAACGTCTGAGCAGGTCTTTGAGGCTTTGCATCCCCTCTCTATTGCTATCTCTGCCCACGTAGTCTAGATGCGTGTCCAGGGTGGCATTCCAATCCCCCACTAAAAGTAAGGACCAGACGTTCCCATGAAAGACTCTAGACGTCGAAAGAAATCTGGTCGGCCTGTTAAAGACGGAGCATAAACTGCTATCAGTCGAAAAGCACACTCATTGCTGCCATCGACATCCAAAACGACCAGCCTACCCTCCGGGTCTAGGAATTTGCTCTTACTTTGAGATCCAGACTCTTTCGGATAAGCACCGCGATGCCACCTCCGCCCATTCTCGGTAGACACGGAGAAAAATAAATGTTGAAATGTGTACCGAAAATGTGCTGGAGTGCCCGCAAGCTGTGGAGTCTGGTCTCACTGATGGCTATGATATTTAGATTTAGTGACTTGATGTCATTTAACAGGTAGCCTTGTTTCCAAGCGACCCCAAGCCACGTACATTTATACTACCTATTCTGAGCATGTTCCGATAAAAGTGCAAAAAAGGAAAAGGAGAGAGAAAAGGTTACTTGTTGTTCGAAAGTTCTTTGTCTTTCACCTCACGGTCTTCTTCTATGAGGCTTTTGTACAGTTTTTTGGAGGAGTACTTTTGAAATCTCCCTACTGCATCAGGGTAAAGAGATTTCAGGTGCTGTATGTGTTCTGTGTCACGTGTATTATTTTATGTGTGTGGTGGTTGTTTGTGTGTGGGTGGTTACTTGTTTTTATGTCGTTTTCAGTAATGTTAGTGTTTGACCTAATGTGTTCCATTAGGTCGTGGTTGTCAGTGTTTATGGCTATCAACATTGTTGGGGGGTTTGGTGATGGTGTGTTTGTGTTGATGTGTTTGTTTTCTGTGGTTGTTTTTGTTTCGGGAGTGGTGTATCTTCCCGCTTTGTTTGTTATTTTTTCTTTTCTTTTTTTTCCCCCTTTTTCTTCTCCCCCCCCCCCTGTGGCTATTTGCCAATCTTCCGTGTCTTCTTCGTCTAAAGACAAATCAGACGAATCGGAGCCTGGAAGAGGGAAAATATTGGGGTCTATTGTCGACTGTGTTGATTTTGTTGTTGGTGTTGGTTGGTGAGCGTTTGGTTGTGGTGTATGCGGTTTTGGAGGTGGGGTGTGGGTATTTTGTGTTTGAGTGATTGTAGGTATTGTTGTGTTGTTTGGGGTCTCAATTTTGTGGGGATTTGGAGTTGTAATTGTTTCTTCATTTTCGCTTGGTGTCTTTTTGGCAGATGTCCTTGGTTTGGGAGTTGGTTTTTTCTTGGTTGTTGTTGGTGGTGATGTTGCTTTTGTTCTTGGTGCTGCAGTTGGTGTGGTTGTTTGGTTGGTGAGGTTTGTTCCTGCAAAACGTGGTGTGGGTAGTAAACCTGGTTTATTTGTTTGTTTTCCCGGCTGCTGTTTTGTTGTTGCTGTTGTTTTCTTGCGGCAGATTTGCAGTCCTTTTTAAGGTGTTGCCACTGCCGCATATGTAGCAACGTGGTCTTCTGCCATCGACGACCACATACAACTTGTGGTCGTCAGATACATATATCTGGGTGGGTATTTTTTTAATGTCTCTTGATTATGTGAATTATTGTGTGAATTCTACTTTCTTTTCCACCCGTTTTTTATGTTCCGTGACCGTGGTTTCCAAAATGGTAAAATTTGACATTTTTACGCATAATGCCTTCACAAGCCATAGATTATTGGCTATTTTGGGGACATTGTTAGAGTGATCTTAGTCACTTTCTGTCCCCGATAGCTCGGTGTAAGCTGGAGTTCATCTGAGTGAAGAGTTGCGTTGAGAAACGTCTAGCTAACTCTTCGGTGTAGAAAACAACTTGTATGTGGGCAATTTTATTCCACCAGGTCACATATTCTTTGTGATTCCAGATGCTTCAAGCACTTCTCTATTTTGCTTGTGCTAGCCTTCTCTAGGCTTTTTGTTTTCTTGTTAACTATTTTATAAATGATTGTTCGTCTTTTTTCATCTTCCAAAATGTCTTCTGGTATGTTTATCTTCACTATACCATCCGATTCTGTATTGTAATGTTCGTGTCCTGGATTTGCTGGGCCGTAAAATATATTGTTGTTTTTTCTTCTTTAATCGCCTCAGCGAAATTTGTTGTTGTTTTGTTATTGTTGTTGCTGGTGGTGATGTTGTTTTTGGCTGCAGTTTGTAAAATTGGTGTGTTTGGTCCAATTGTGCAAGTAGGAAGGGGTGGAAAATTATTTTCATATGCCAGACTTGTTTGGAGGCGTCTTGGCAGCTGTCTACTGCAACTGGCAGCAGAACGGGAGTATTCCTGCTTTTGTAAAGCGAGGAGCAGTGGCACTGATTAAGAAAGACCCAAACAAGGGGGACGTCATAGATAATTTCAGGCCCATCACTCTGCTCAACGCAGATTTGAAAATTTTGGCCAAGGTGTTAGCCGAGAGGTTGCGCTTGTCATCAAGAAACTAATTGACAAGGCGCAAACATGCGCCGTGCCGGGTAGAAGTATTCATGACAACCTCCCTCTGATGCGCTACATCATAGACAGGTAGTTAAAAATCCTGGCATGGGTGGGGCGCTGATCAATTTCGATCAATCAAAAGCCTTCGATAGGGTAGACCATCACTACTTGGAGGCTGTCCTTAAAGCGGCTGGTTTCGGTCCAGTTTTCCGCGGTTGGATCGCTGCCTTATACAGCGGCATCCGCTCAGTAGTTCGCGTAAATGGTCATCTATCCAGACCTTTTAACATCATGCGTTCGGTTCGTCAGGGATGCCCCCTCTCATCGCTGCTGTATGTACTGACTCTTGAGCCACTACTGCGGAAACTGGCGACGCTGAGGGGCATCCCACGAGAGCTGGGATGCGGGAGGAGCGTGTCTGCATACGCGGATGACGTCACCGTCATAGTGTCGAGCTACGAGCACATCGAGCTGGTCGGCGAGATACTAAAAGAATACGAAGCGGTAACGGAGCAAAAATAACCGGGAAAAGTCAGTGGGCTTGCGGCTCGGCACCTGGAGAAGCAAGCCCATGCCGTCCAACAGCGTCTCCATCGTGGGACGCTGGACGGACGGACCGGTTAAATTGCTCGGGGTCTGGTTCGGTCCGGACCTCCAAATGGAGAAGAACTGGGGCGAGATAACGACTAGGGTGGCTACTCTCACCCAGAAATGGGCTGAGAGAAAGCTATCCCTAAAAGGTCGGGCGGAGGTGGCGAACGCGTACATCGCATCCGTCATCGAGTATCGTCTGACCATCGTGCCTTGTCCCGACCCTACCATCACCAACTGGAACGTATACCTCTTCCGCTTCTTGTGGAAGGAAACGTTCCGATGGTTAGGCGATCCATTTGCTGCCAACACCCCTAAATGGAGGGCTGGGCATGCCGTGGTTGATGATGCGCAGACATGCGCTGAGACTGCGACATCTCCGGCGCTTCATAGACAACGGTGAACAGGTGTGGTCGCCTTTTGTGCGGCGCGCTTTCCCGCAGCTCGTCTCCTTGGACGAACTACAGTCAGGATCAAGCAGAGACCGAGGCTAGGCGAATGGCACCGCGAGTGTCGCGTTGCTCTCAAGCAACTCTGCCGTCCGGGATCGAACTGTGCGACTCCATCACAACAAAGGCATTCTATAGAGGATTAGTGGAGGGAGGTGCGACGACGAACTCGGGCAGAGTCTGGGCGTCGACGAGGAACACCTGACCCGCCTGTTCAGGACAACTTTCGGGCCGGGACCTATGAACAATCACCAAAGATCCCTGGCCTGGCAGTGCTATCGAGAAGCATTACCTGTTCGGGATAAGCTCTACAGGCACGGTTCCAGACACACTGGACCGACTTGCCCGAGATGCGGTCAGAGCGACGAAACCGTTCTGCACGCACTCGTGCAGTGTCCAACCATTTCTGACCTGTGGGCTTATGCCGAACGGCTGCTGTCACGTGTGGGACGAGTCCGCCTGTCGGCCGAGTCTATCGTGAGAATTGCTCCGCCCCCTTCCCTCAACCGGAAGGCAAGGCAGTTTTCATCGTACTGGTGGCCATGGTGAAAGAATGTGTGTGGTGGACTCGAGCGAAAGGATTAGAGACAAACACTTACCTCTCTGGCCAATCGCTCATCAACTTTTTCAAGTACCACTTGAAAAGGAAGGTGAGAATGGAGAGGCAAGTTTTGTCTCGTGAAAGATTCAAAAAAAGATGGGTGAATGTTGCAAAGATGGTGCGTGCTAGTAACGAAACCATTTTGAGCATGATCCTGTAGATCGTAAAAAAGAAAGAAAGAGAGCATTTTGATCTCATGTGGTTTTTCCTCCCTGACTGAGGTTCCCGTGGTCTTTTCTGTAGGCTTTTCTTCCCACGGATGAACCCATTTTGTTATATCAATGTTTATATCTATTTCTGTGATACACACGATTTCCTTTTTTTTTTTTTTGTTTTTCCTCCTCTCGATCCCTTTTGATCGCAATCTTACATTTATTCTCTTTTTTTCCACCCTCGAAAAGAAAAGCTCTGCATTTGTATTTGTCCCCTCTGTATTCAGCCTGTGTGGCTAATAAAAGAAAGTTATCTATCTATCTATCTATCATCTATCTATCTATCTATCTATCTATCTATCTATCTATCTACTATCTATCTATCTATCTATCTATCTATCTATCTATCTCTGTCTATGGATGTGCTATGCTTCGACTCCGAAGGTAATCTTTCATTTTGACTATTTATAGCCCATTTTTGTGTAAATTTTTGCAAATAAGGTGTGTAAGGCAACCAACTTTCGTTTGAGTGCTTTTCCAAGGGAGGAATTCGCCCCTAGGGGCAGTTTCACCCCATTTCATTTCTGTAATTTTATTCTCGACATTAGAAAATGTCTAGAAATTTTATTGTAGAACGCTGGTCGCGTTCTTTTATGGAACAATTTCCTAGTCTGGAAACGATAGAGAAAAAAAAGAACGTTCGCACGGAAAATGCAAACGTAAAATTCGGTGAAATGAACGCTGCAACCACGTGCGTTAACAGCCCTGTCACCACCCCACCACCACCACTAACAACAGCAACCACGAGACAACAAATGCTACCACCAACCACCTCCACCACCCCACCACCACTACCACGACCAACATAAATGATAAAAATAAAACTGAAACGAAAACTATTGACAAAAACAACAGCAACAACAAGAACAACAATAAAAATGAACTATCTAATAGTGAAGATGTTAATACAAAAAAGTCACAACAGTAAATTTCGCAGATATTCTTCGCCAGAAAAAGGAGATTGTTACATTCACAAATGAAGAGCTCATAGAAACAAGAGCTCTCTTTACAACCCGTGGACAAGATTTAGTCCTGCATACACCTCAACATATAAAACAAAAATAGAAAATAAGACAATTGTATATAAAATTATTAGAAAAAACAAAAAACCAAATGAACAGATTACAAAAACTGATGTAGAGAAATGTTTAAAAAACATAATGAAAGAAAAAGAGTATATAAACTGGGGTCCCCAGTTTAACACAGTAGTGGTCCGCTCCCTAACCAGGAAGTGGCAAAAGCTCACTCTACTGAGTCTCTGGGAATGATGAAATCATCATGGTCCCTTATTATAAAAACCAGAGGGTGAGTAGAATTACTATCAGAATGTGCCCCCCGATATGCCGAACAAATGGATAACAGGGGCAATCTGTTACCACTTGAAAAAGATCAATATTCTAGAAACAGCCGTGTACCTAAACGACAATTGGGGTGGAAAAACAGTAGTAGTGACCATCCAGATTGAGGGGGCCTCTATCGAGAGCCTACCGGACAAGATATACCTGGAGAATGGGCAATGCCTATATGTTATGGCAGAACGCAAAAAGCCTAGATGCTACAAATGTGGCAGCCCCGAACATTTGATTGCCAAGTGCGATCTGGTACAGAAAAAACAAGAAAGAACAATTCAGAAAACAAATAAAATCCCTTTGTTGCCAACACCAACACCAACACACTCAATTATGGAACAATGCCAAGAAAAACAACAAACCAGCAACAACCCCAACAACATCACCAAAAAACAGTACCAACACAATCACCGTTGACGTCACAACCAATTAAACTTGTTGAATCTTCAAAAAATCGACCCACACCCACACCCAGGACGACAATTAAAAAGACAGAAAACACTGACGAGAAGACAAATGCTACCCCCACCACAACACACAACACCACCGCACAAAACATCAACAATTTATACAAGCATACATAGTGATCCTGTTCTTTTTCCTCTCTACCCCATACTGATACGTCGGACGACGAAAGTTCGACGGAATGGCAAATAGCCACAGGGGGTAAAAGAAAAAGATCCAAAAAATCCACCAAACAAGGAATTAAAGCAGGGAGATATCTAACTCAGGACAACATCCCCCTAGACAATCAAAAAAGTAATGAACCCGTAAAACACACACACACTAACTGCAATAGACACAGACAATAAAGAATTAATGGACTACATCAAATCTAACATGGTCGTCTGTGAAGATGACTTTAAGACAAACAATCATCCACACACCACACCACCGAAACACATCAGAATTTTACACATAAACAAGCACAACACCACATACTGAAAACAATATTTCCGAATGCGGTAGGCGGGTATCAACGATACCTGTCGAAAAAACTATACAAACACCTCATCAAAAACGATACAAAAGAAGAAGAAGAAAAAATGAAACTTTTAAAATGAGTAAGTGACCTCACTTCTTGCCTCTTGTCTCTTCTAATATAGTGTGTAAAACACAATTTTCGTAAATGTCAAGTATGCTTAAATTAGGTTGTGTGAATGCGCGTGGCTTGGCGTCGGCTTGGAAGCAAGGTTACCTTCTAAACGACATCAAGTCACTGGACGTGGATATAGTAGCTATCAGTGAAACCAGACTCAGTAAGCCGCGGGCCCTCGAGTCCATGTTTGGCAATCAATTTGACATTTATTTTTCTCCCTGTCTGCCGAACATGGGTGGTGGAGGTACTGCGGTGCTTTTTCGAAAGAGTCTAGAGGTAAAAGTAAGAGCAATATTCCTAGACCCGAGGGTAGGCTGGTTGTCTTGGACGTGGATGGCAGAAATGGGTGTGCATTCCGTCTGATGGCAGTTTATGCACCGTCCTTAACGGGTCGGGCGGATTTCTTCAGACGTCTAGAGGTTTTCCTGGGTACGTCTAGACCTTTACTGTTAGTAGGGGATTGGAACGCTACCTTGGACACGCATCTAGATTATGTGGGAAGGGATAGGAATAGAAGGGGGTGTAAGAGCCTCAAAGACCTGCTCAGACGTTTCCATTTGTCTGACAGGTTCCGACTCGACCATCCGAACGTGCCAACGTGGACTTGGACAAACCGCGTCGGATCGTCGAGATCTTATCTAGATAGAATTCTATGCAGGACAGCGGATAGGGATAGTGTAGGATGTCCACAATTTTAAATAGTCAGCTACACAGATCACAAATTTGTTACGTGTACGCTCGACTTAGATAAAACACATAGGCAGGGTCCGGTTACTGGAAACTGAACACGTCGCTGTTAGCGCGACAGGTTTACAGGAACCGGATTAGCGAGTTAATTAAGAGGGCGCTGACGGGAGCGATCGTTAACAACCGCTGGTGGTACGCCCTGAAAATGGCAATAAAATCGGAATCAATTAGGTTTAGCAAGGAATTAGCGATAGAACGAAATAGAGTAGAGGGAGACTTAGTTAAGAAACTAGAAGAGGCACTAACCACTGGCAGCGCAACCAACGTGCTGGCTGCGAGGATGGCCCTCGACCACACCTCAACGCCAAGCACGAAGGTTGCGTCGTCAGAGCTAAAATGCGTGCCTTAAGGAACGAAGGGATTGAAGCTGCGCGAGAGGCCCGGGTAGCGGAGGCGCAGCGTGGCAACAGATCAACCATTCGGTCTCTAATAGATCAACAGGGATGCAGTTTACTCGAACCCGAAAGGATGTGTGAGGCCTTTCAACAGCACTTTGCTCGACTGTTTGGTGCGAGTGGTGGGTCGGAACGAGGGATGGATTTCAGTGCCTACCTGACCGACCTGCCGCGGCTCTCGGCAAGAGAAGTGGAGTGTTGTGAAAGTCCCATCACAGCCGCTGACGTGTGGGATGCGATGGCGGGCTGCGCGAGGGATAAGTCGCCTGGATTGGATGGTTTACCCTACGAGCTGTATTGTCGAATGCCAGACTTGTTTGGCGACCTCTTGGCATCAGTCTACTGCAACTGGCAACAAAACGGGAGAATCCCCGGTTTCGTGAGCCGAGGTGCAGTGACGTTGCTGAAGAAAGACTCAAACAAGGGGAATTTTATAGATAATTTCAGGCCCATCACTCTGCTCAACGCAGATTTGAAAATTTTGGCCAAAGTAATAGCCGAGAGGTTGGCGCTTGTCATTGGTAAACTGGTCGACAGGGCGCAAACATGCGCCGTGCCGGGCAGAACCATACATGACAACCTCCATCTGATGCGCTACATTGTGGACAGGGTAGTTAAGGATCCTGGCATGGGTGGGGCGCTGATAAATTTGGATCAGTCTAAAACCTTCGATAGGGTCGACCATCGGTACTTGGCGACCGTCGTCAGGGCGGCTGGCTTCGGTCCCGTCTTCCGCGGTTGGATCGCTGCCTTGTATAGCGGCATCCGATCGGTGATTCGGGTGAACGGTCACCTGTCGAAACCGTTTGACATCACGCGTTCGGTCCGTCAGGGGTGTCCCCTGTCGGCGCTTCTGTATGTATTGACTCTCGAGCCGCTACTGCGGAAGCTGGCGACACTGAGGGGCATCCCACGGGAACTGGGTTGCGGGACGAGCGTGTCGGCATATGCGGACGATGTCACCGTCATAGTGTCGAGCTACCAGCACATCGAGCTGGTCGGCGAGACACTAAAAGAATACGAAACGGTGACGGGAGCAAAGATTACCCGGAAAAGTCAGTGGGATTGCTACTCGGCACCTGGAGAAGCAAGCCCATGCCGTCCGACTGCGGCTCAGTAGTGGGACGCTGGACGGACGGACCGGTTAAATTGCTCGGGGTCTGGTTCAGTCCGGACCTCCAAATGGATAAGAACTGGGACGAGATCACGAGTAGAGTGGTCGCTCTCAGCCAAACATGGGCCGAGAGAAAGCTGTCTCTAAAAGGCCGGGCGGAGGTGGCGAACGCGTACATCGCATCCGTCATCGATTACCGCCTGACCGTCGTACCTTGTCCCGACGCCACCATCACCAAACTGGAACGCATACTCTTCCGCTTCCTGTGGAAGGGTGGCGTTCCGATGGTGAGGAAGTCCATTTGCTGTCAACATCCGTTGAATGGAGGACTGGGCATGCCGTGGTTGATGATGCGCAGGCATGCGCTGAGACTGCGACATCTCTGGAAATTCATCGACGACGGTGAACAGGTGTGGGCGCCGTTTGTGAGGCGCGACTTCCCGCAGCTCGTCTCACTGACCGAACTGCAAACGTGGATCAAAAAGAGACCGAAACTGGGCGATTGGCACCGAGAGTGTCGCCAAGCTCTACAGCAGCTCTGCCGACCGGGGTCAAACTTGTGCAACTTCCAAACGACTAAAGCGTTCTATAGAGGACTAGTGGGGGGGGGTCCGACGACACACTCGGGGCAAACCTGGGCGTCGACGAGAAATTCCTAACCCGCCTGTTCAGGACGACGTTCGGGCCGGGGCCTATGGATAACTTCCAGAAATCCCTGGCTTGGCAGTGCTATCGAGACGCACTACCTGTTCGAGAGAAGAGCTACAGACACGGTTCGAAAGCCATCACCGGGCCATCACCGTCAGAGCGACGAAACCGTTCTGCACGCACTCGTGCAGTGTCCAGATATTTCAGAGCTGTGGTCCTTCGTCGAACAGCTGTTGTCACGTGTAGGTCAGGCTCGCCTATCGGCCGAGTCTATCATGATTATTGTTCCACCACCTTCCTTTAAACGGGAAGGGAAAACGGTTTTCGTTACGCTGATGGCTATGGCGAAAGAATGTGTGTGGTGGACGCGTTTGAAAGGACTGCAAACAAACACCTTCCTCTCTGGTCAGTCTCTCGTCAACTTTTTCAAGTACCACTTGAAAAGGAGGATGAGAATAGAGAGGAAGGCTTTGTCGAACGAATGTTTTAATAAAAAGTGGGTAAAAGTGGCAAAAATGGTCAGTATGAAAGACGACACTATTTTAAGCATAAATCTGTAACCAAAAGAGACAACGAGAAGTAAGGCGACTTACTCATGTGTTCTTTTTCGAATTGTCTGAGGTGACTTGGTCTTTTTTGTAGGTTTTTCTTTCCAAGGCTACACCTAAACTGTGAACCTTATATATATATATATATTGCTTTTTTATACACCACACAACCCACAGATCTCTATTGATCAAAGGTTTTTTTTTTTTTTTTTTGTCCCACCCATCCCACCTCGAAAAGAAAAAATTCTACATTGTATTTCGTCCATTTTTATTCTGGTTTAGCCCTGTGTGGCTACAATAAAAGGTTATCTATCTATCTATCTATCTATTATCTATCTATCTATCTATCATCTATCTATCTATCTAGATATATATATATATATAATATATATATTATATTATAATATATATATATATATATATATATATATATATATATATATTATATATATAATATATATATATATATATATATATATATATATATATATATATATATATATATATATAAAAATTCAGGGTGAGTACTTGATAAATGTAAGCACTGTGTATACCATTAGGTGGTGTAGGTGGTGGAGTAAATTAATCAAAATAAAAACATGATGCCAGGATTCAGCGGTACATATGTTTCGGGCCTTTATTAGACTGACTTATAACAATGCATAATGTGTGTCTATGGCCTTCTTCAGCCGCGCACAATTACTACTTGAAGGACATGTATTACACCATAGATTCTACGTTGGGGATGCAAATCCTCTCAGTCGCGTACGACATAGTGGGGCACCAACACAAAAATGAAGCGTCCATCTCGTTTCACTCAATGTAGAATGAGGAAGCTTGGATGTTGAGGTAATATAAATAAAAAGCGAGTATAATAAATATATAAATACACACAGACGTGAAAGAATAGGGATAAATGTAGAGGGGTGAGAATTAAGGACGAAGGCTAGAGGATATAAAAAAATATACAAAGATAAAAAAGTAAAAAAGTATAAACGTAGTAATATAAAATATAAATATATAAAAGAATATATTCTTTTATATATTTATATTTTTACATCCCTTTATATTTTTATATCTTTTATATATTTTGTTATATATTTTTAAAATTTCTATGTTCTTTTATATTTTTTATATATAAAAAAGTAAAAAAGTATAAACGTAGTAATATAAAATATAAATATATAAAAGAATATATTCTTTTATATATTTATATTTTTACATCCCTTTATATCTTTTTATTATATCTTTTATATATTTTGTTATATATTTTTAAAATTTCTATGTTCTTTTATATTTTTTATATTTTTAGACATTGCATGTCCTCAGCAATCACGGCCCATGTTTCACTGCCATGTAGCATGGCAGTTCGAACACATGCATCATACAGTCTGCCCTTTACTCTGAGCGAGAGGCCTTTAGTCACCAGCAGAGGTAAGAGCTCCCTAAACTTTGCCCAGGCTATTCTTATTCTATCAGTTACACTCTCAGCGCACCCACTCCCACTACTGACTTGGTCACCTAGATAACGGAAGCTATCAACTACTTCTAATTTTTCCCCCTGGAAAGTGACGGAAGTTGTTTTCTGCAGATTTTCGGAGGTCAATGCTCCCGAGCATCTGCCACATATAAAAACTATCTTCCCAGTTAGCCTACCTTTGACATTGCTGCACCTCTTATGTGTCCATAGCTTACACTGGGTACATCTTATAGAGTTTCTACCTACACCTTTTCTACAGATCGAGCAGGGCCACCTTCCTGAGGACATTTGTGGATTGCCTACCTTTCTACTTATTAGTACTTTGGTTTTAGCTAGGTTGACTCTAAGGCCCCTCGCTTCTAAACCCTCATTCCACACCTGGAACTTCTCCTCCAGTTC
>NW_021832582.1:0-20000 GCF_006345805.1 Octopus sinensis | reverse complement strand
AAATAGAAGAAATTCTAACCACATTAGAACAACACATAGGTGTGCTTCTTAGGAGACTTCAATCTGCCCAATGTCAGATGGCCCGAGGGCCTTTCTCTCCCAGGAATGACAAGATGTGAACGAGGACAGGCGAGGTCCCTCCTGAACCTCATCAACACCCTGTACATGGAGCAGGTAATACTCCAACCAACCAGGGCAGGTAACACACTGAATCTCTGCTTCACAAATGACATGGATCTCATCCATAATGTGAAAGTGACACCGACACTACTCTCGGATCACAACATGATAGAGCTGACCATGTACGGGCCAAAAGAGAGCACGGACATGCAGCCTACAAGAAACCCTCAGAATCTTTCCAGCTTGAACTACCATAAGGCAAACTGGAAACAAATTGAGAAAGAGATCCTCAAACAAACTCGCCTAAATGTCTCTCCTCGCCAGACATCGACGTGAAACTTCAACAATTCATGTCTGTAATGCAAGCCATATGCTACAAATGTGACCCAGAGAGAAAGGCCACTGTACACAAGAACAAAATCCCCAGAGAGAGGAAAATTTTAATGAGACGGCGTACGAAATTTTCAAATCGCCTAAACAAACAGATTGAAAGCAGTGAAAAGTCCCGCCTAAAAATAAAACTGTTGGAAATCGAAAAATGTCTGCAACTCTCCCATGAAAAAGAAAGAGCAGACAAAGAAGCCTGGGTATGCCAAAGAAACAGCTACAGTGCACTGTAGAATAGGGCCACTCCTCGAAAAGGATGGCACACTTACAGGAAAACCAATGAGGGTAAGTGAAATACTGAATGAGCAATTCAAGAGTGTTTTCACTCCACCCCTTGGGCATCTCCAAATCACCAATCCAACTGACTTTTTTACCACTGCAGATATAAAATCAGAGGCGGCGACGATAGATTACATCGATATAAAGGAAGACGATGTAACCAAGGCTATAGATGAAATGAAAACAGACTCAGCTACTGGCCCCGATGGATTCCCGGCAATCCTCCTAAAAGCATGTAAGAGAGTCCTAGCAAGACACTACAGTTCCTCTTTCAGAGCTTCCTTGCAGCTGGCAAACTTCCAGGAAAACTGAAGGAAGGTAAAATATGCCCCATTCATAAAGGAGGTAGCAGAGCGGAAGCCAAGAACTATAGACCTATCTCTCTGACCTCACACATCAGCAAGGTCATGGAACGAATAGTCAGAAGGAAGCTGATCACCTTCCTTGAAGAGAATGACTTGCTGCCCGACACCCAACATGGTTTCCGACCAGGGAGAAGCTGTTTAACTCAGCTCCTACAACACTATGACTGGGTGCTGAAACGGCTGCTCAACCACTCAAATGTGGAAGTGATATATCTCGACTTTGCAAAGGCCTTTGATAAAGTCGATCATGGAATGATATGTCACAAACTGCGTGATCTCAACATAGTTGGAAAAATGGGAGAATGGCTTCATGACTTTCTGAAGGATAGAAGTCAGTGGTAGTAACCAATGGGGCCACCTCCATTAACACACAAATAGTGAGCGGTGTTCCGCAGGGCATGTTCTGGGACCACTACTGTTCATAATGGCCCTCTCAGACATGCCCTCAGCCACGCAGAGAGCCACGATCACAAGTTATGCAGACGATACAAAAGTTTCACAGGCAATACAGAACCCTGAGGACACTAAACACCTGCAATGTGAGCTGGACGAAATAAACAAGTGGGCTAAAAACAATAGCATGCAGTTCAATGCTGGAAAGTTTCAAGCTTTATACTATCAGCATGCAAAACTGAATGCAATACCCAATGAATACACTGGACCCGGAGGGATTGCAATCCCAGAGGCACAATCAGTGCGTGATCTGGGTATTCACATGAGTGATGACGCGACCTTTCATGTACATGTTGCTAAACTGACAATGAAATGTAGACGGCTGGCTGGATGGATTCTTAGAACCTTTAGAACAAGAACAACAAGAAACCATGATGGTCCTCTGGAAGACACTTGTCCTAAGCCACTTTGACTATTGCTCTCAGCTATGGTCACCATCCAGTGTCAAGTTGATCACAGAACTTGAGGCGATCCAACGAAGCTACACAAAGAAGATAGCCTCTATGCAGAATGTAAGCTACTGGGAAAGACTCAAGAGATTAAAATGATATTCCCTGGAGCGTAGGCGGGAAAGATATGCCATAATATACATCTGGAAGATCCTGGAGGGAAGTGTCCTGAACTTTGGCATCGAGAGTTACGCAAATGCCAGAACTGGGCGCCACTGCGTGGTGCCTAGGACTCCAAACCTGCCATCAAGATGTAGGACAAGATTCTGTGATAGCCTGGGCTTACGAGGCCCACAGCTCTTCAATATCCTCCCGAAGAACCTGAGAGACCTGCATGGGGTGGATACAGATGTCTTTAAAATGAAGCTGGATCTCTTCCTGTCAGGTGTCCCAGATGAACCAACTTCACGGCAGGAGGGGCAGATGAGGGCAGCTGCATCGAACTCTCTCATGCACCAAATAGCAGTTGCTAGAAAGCCTCCATGAAGTGAAACCAAGTAGCAACACCCAATGGCGGTGCCCCAGCATGGCCACAGCTCATAGGCTGAAACTAGAATCAATCAATCATCATCAATCAAACCATATAAGCACACATGTATATCTATATATACACACACATATTATGTATTTATTCATATATATGTTTATATATATGGATACATACACACACACACACACGTTTGTATATTCTTTACTCTTTTACTTGTTACAATCATTTGACTGTGGCCACGCTGGAGCACCGCGTATTGTCGAGCAAATCGACACCAGGACTTTTTCTTTGTAAGCCCAGTACTTATTCTATCGGTCTCTTTTGCTGAACTGCTATGTTACGTAAACACACCAGCATCAGTTGTCAAGCGATGTTGGGGACACACACACTCACAAACATACACACACATACACATATATATATACATATATACGACGAGCTTCTTTCAGTTTCTGTCTACCAAATCAGGCTTTGGTCGGCCTGAGGCTATAGTAGAGGACACTTGCCCAAGGTGCCATGCAGCGGGACTGAACCCGGAACAATGTGGTTGGTAAACAAGCTACTTACCACACTGCCACTCCTACACCTATGTATAATTTTATTCTATTACTTGTTTCAATCTTCTGAATGTGGCCACGCTGGAGCACTGCCTTAAAGGTTCAGAGAAATCGACCCCAGGACATATTCTTTGTAAGCCAAGGACTTGTTCTATCGGTTCTCTTGGTGAACTGCTAAGTGTGGGGATGTAAATACACACCAACATCGGTTGTCAACCGTTTGTGGGGGGATGGGAGGGCAAACAGTGACACACACATACATGAATATATATATATATATATATATATATGTGTGTTTGTGTGTGTGTGTATATATATATGTATGTATATGCATATATATATTTACTGTAACTGTGTGTGTGTGTATGTATTTATGTGTATATATATATATGTTTAATTATATATGTATATATAAGGGTGTATACTTGTGTATATTTATACCCATGTACATGTATGTTTGTGTATGTGTGTCTGTGTGAATGTGTGGATGCACATTTTTAGTGTGTTGCACTCATGATACTAAGATTAAGGTTTCAATTCCTGGATTGGGTGATAGATTGTTTTCTTGAGCAACACTCTTCATTCCACTTCCCCCAATTTATTCGGCTAGTAAAATCAAGGAATCCAACGATGGCCCACCCCTCCTCTTCATTGGGGGAAATATATACATGACAGAATAAGGAAACCGGCCTTATGAGTCGATAATTTGTGCTGTGTGAGTCAATGACTCAGGAAAGCTTTGATACGGTTTCATAATACACACACGCACAGATATATTATTCTTTTACACATTTCTTTACACATGTAGCTGTGGTCATGCTGGAGCACCACCATGGTCTTGCCGCTTTTCTCAGTCATTTGCCCCAGCTGTAATCTTGCGATGTCATCTTTGATTTTTTTATTGCCTCTAATAATTTTGTATCGTTAGCATAGCTGGTAACTATGGCTGTCTCAGGGGCCACTGGCATGTCTAAGAGGGCTACAAATACATACATACATAGAGACATATATGTATCATCATCATCGTCGTCGTCTTTAACATCTGCTTCCATGCTGGCATGAATTGGACGTTTTTGACTGAGGGCTGGCAACCAGAAGGCTGCACCAGGCCCCAATCTCATCTGGCAAAGTTTCTGCAGTTGGATACCATTCCTAATGCCAACCACTCCGAGAGTGAAGTCGGTGCTTTTTATGTGCCACAGGCATCAGGGCCACTGAGGCAGTGCTGGCATCAAGCATGCTTGAATGATGCATTTTACGTGCCACCGTCACATAGGTATGTAGTATACATTTATGTATGTTTTTTGTATGTATATAAATATATATATATATGTAAATATAAAAACATCCACATACGTATTATATATATTTTATTTCTGTAGTTTCAGCTCAGAGCTGCGGCCATGCTGGAGCGACTGCCGTTTTGCTACACTGTTATTACTGAGTGCCTCCTTCAATATGTGGCACTTGGTAAAGAATGGAGTTTGATGTAGCCACCCTCATTTACACCTCTTGACGTGAGGGAGGTTCATCTGAGACTCTCAACAGGAAGAGGTCCAGCTTTGATTTAAAATCTCCTACATTTACTTTGTGCAAGTTCTTCAGTTCTTTAGAGGAATATATTAAGCTGTGGGCCCCTGAAATCCAGACTGTTGCAGTAACTGGTCCCGAAGTGCGATGGCATTGCTGGAATCTTTGGCACTATGCAGTGTCGTCCTGTTCTGGCATTGGTGTAGCTTTCAATGACAAAATTTATATATATGTATATATATATATGTGTGTGTGCATATTATTTATATATATATATATATATATAAATATAAACACACACACACACACACGCGTATTATGTATATGTATACATATATATATTATATATATGTATTATTTATTTATATATATACGCACACACACATATGTATGTATGTATATATGTGTGTGTATCTATATATTTCGATTTTGGATTTGGTTTGCAAAATTCTTTATGTGAGTTCGTGTGTTGAAGCACATTCTGTTGTTCTGGGGAGAGTCATTCACTTTTAGTGCCTAATTATTTAACACACTCACCGGTAAAATTTCCACTTATTTTATTTTCTAAAATTTTCCTTGCGTCTTGCAACCTTTTCAATAGTCTTGACACAATCACTCTCCCAGACACAACATTTATATATATATATATATATTATATTATATATATATATTATATATATATATATATAAATGTATATGTATATGTATGATGATTGATTGATTGATTGATGATTCTAGTTTCAGCTTATGAGCTGTGCCATGCTGGGCACCGCCATTTGGTGTTGCTACTTGGTTTTACTTCACGAAAGCTTTTTATCAACTGCCATTTGGTGCATGAGAGAGTTCGATGCAGCTGCCCTCATCTGCACCTCCTGCCGTGAAGTTGGTTCATCTGGGACACCTGACAGGAAGAGATCCAGTTTCATTTTAAAGACATCTGCATCCACCCCATGCAGGTCTCTCAGGTTCTTCGGGAGGATATTGAAGAGCTGTGGGCCTCGGAAGCCCAGGCTATCACAAATCTTGTCCTACATCTTGATGGCAACTTGGAGTCCTAGGCACCACACGCAGTGGCGCCCAGTTCTGGCATTTGCGTAACTCTCGATGCCAAAGTTTAGGACACGTCCCTCCAGGATCTTCCAGATGTATATTATGGCATATCTTTCCCGCCTACGCTTCAAGGAATATAGTTTTAATCTCTTGAGTCTTTCCCAGTAGCTTACATTCTGCATAGAGGCTATCTTCTTCGTGTAGCTGCGTTGGATCGCCTTGAGCTCTGTGATCAACTTGACACTGGATGGTGACCATAACTGAGAGCAGTAGTCAAAGTGGCTTAGGACAAGTGTCCTCCAGAGGACCATCATGGTTTCTTGTTCTCTTGTTCTAAAGGTTCTGAGGATCCATCCGGCCAGTCGTCTACATTTCATTGCCAATTTAGCAACATGTACTGAAAGGTCGCGTCCTCACCTGTAAATACCCAGGTCACGCATGATTGTGCCTCTGGGATTGCTATTTCCTCCGGGTCCAGTGTATTCATTGGGTATTGCATTTAGTTTTGCATGCTGATTATAAGAGCTTGAAACTTTTCAGCATTGAACTGCATGCTATTCTTTTCACCCACTTGTATATTTTTGTCCAGCTCACATTGCAGGCTTTAGTGTCCTCAGGTTTCTGTATTGCCTGTGAAACTTTTGTATCATCTACATAACTTTGATCGTATATATATGTATATATATGTATATGTATATATATGTATATATATGTATATGTATATATATGTATATATATGTATATATATGTATATGTATGTATATATATGTATATGTATGTTTATG
Source organism: Octopus sinensis (assembly GCF_006345805.1). Taxonomy (NCBI): domain Eukaryota; kingdom Metazoa; phylum Mollusca; class Cephalopoda; order Octopoda; family Octopodidae; genus Octopus; species Octopus sinensis. The sequence goes on along the minus strand of NW_021832582.1, from coordinate 13,535 downwards.
TATGTATATGTATGTTTATGTATGTATATGTATATATATATATATATATATATATATATATATATATGCATACACACGCACATGTATTTGATGGGTAGAGTGAGTGAAAGTACAGCATGAACATTTCATCACTGTAAAGGAATTGTTTCTGCAGACCTTTGGGCAAAAGATGGATGCTCGTATGTGTTTTCAATTGGAGTCCATCACACACATATGCATATACACACCACACACACACACACACACACACCATATATATATATAATATTATATATATATGTAGAAGTGGCTGTTTGGTCAGTAGATTGCTTACCAACCACATGGTTCTGTGTTCAGTCCCACTGCGTGGCACCTTGGGCAAGTGTCTTCTACTATAGCCTCGGGCCGCCGACCAAAGCCTTGTGAGTGAATTTGGTAGACGGAAACTGGAAGAAGCCCGTCGTATATATGTTATATATGTATGTGTATATGTTTGTGTGTCTGTGTTTGTCCCCCCACCATTGCTTGACAACCATTGCTGGTGTGTTTATGTCCCCGTAACTTAGCGGTTCAGCAAAAGAGACTGATAGAATAAGTACTAGGCTTACAAAGAATAAGTCCTGGGGTCGATTTACTCTACTTGAAGGTGGTGCTCCAGCATGGCCGCAGTCAAAAGACTGAAACAAGTAAACGAGAGAAAAGATATATATATACACACGTATATTAACATATGTGTGAACATAACCATGTAAATATATTTACTTGTATGTGTATGTTGATCTTTTACTGGATCCTGCAGTCATTAAATTGCGGCCAAGCAATTTTTTATATCTTTTATATTTTATATATTTTGTATATTATATTATTTTTATTTGTCTTGGTTTATGTTTTACTCTGTTTGATTTGCCTAATAGTGCTTTTATCTCTAATTTAATTATTTTTATATATATATAATAATAATAATAATAAAATTATTGTATACAGTGCTCAGGTGCATATATATACATGTATATACATTCATATATATATATATATATACACGCACACAATGAAAATTAAAATATTGCAATACAAATGTCTTACTTTCCAGTCAAATAAAACACCAGGTAAAGGTAGAAGTATAAATATAGAGTAGTGGTACAACAAGGCACCAATGTTTACTAGAAATAGCAGTCAATAGATTTACGACCCTGTAGTAAAGCTTCACTGTGTATATATACTGGGAAAGACGCGTGAAGGCTGGGAACATAAAGAATTCCATCTTACCTCTAGGAAGAACATTAGATAAATGGACAACCCAGATCGGATAATCTAGTACCTAGGTTTTCAGACCCTTAAATACGTTTGTAAATTTGATTAGTCTTCTTCATTTAGATCTACCTGGACAATACTTCAAATGTTATATATATATATGTATATATATACATGAGTGTGGTGTGTGTGTGTTTTGTATGTGTTGTTACATATATACTATTGTTTTATTGTTTTTTTTTACTCATTTCAGTCATGCAGCTGTGGTCATGCTGGAGCACCACCATATATATATATAGACAGATAGACAGACAGACAGACAGAGTTTCTTACTTAAAAGCAATTTCCAAAGTCTTCTCCTTTCTTCAGTGGGGTGGAGGGTGGAGGGTGTATCAGATTTCTTTTCATGCAGTCTTCATGTCTGCCCAGGTCTTGATGGGTGTGGCACATCCCTACACACACACATTAGCATGCAGGTGTTTGCACACACGCATACATATATACACACACATACACATGAATAGAAATTGCAAGAGGTCAAAATAATAAGCAAAAAAAAAAAAAAATAAGAGAAAAAGGAAAAAAAACCCCAGTTGTTTTGCATTATTGAATGAAATGCTGAATAGGTCAGGTGAGTTTTATTTGAAAAGATGAGATTTAGGCCAGCTACAATGTCACCTGTGTTTATGTCTAAGTAAAAACATACGTAAGAGTGAGTGTGTGTGGGCAGATGTGCTTGGGTACACATTTACTTATACATAAATACAGATATATTTATGACCTAACCCGAAAACAATTGTTTGAAATAAAACTCACCTGATGTTTCTCTATTCAAAAAGATTTAGTCATTTCAGTCAATAAACCTATTTTTTAGGTTTATGAGTTTGTTTTCGCAAGATTATCCATGTTTCTGGCCCAGTCAACTGAAAACAGGTAGACACCCTACCACCACCTCAATGGCCAAGAATACCCTTATGGACAGGTGAATCAGAGGCATAAGGACCCCTGAAAACTATGACCAGGTGAAAAAAATGTCACCTGATAGCTGCGAGTACCAAAGTTAATTTAAAGGGTCAAATGTTTTAAGTTCAATAAAAAAATATATGGCTCCTTGTCAATGAATGCCATGTATGGAGACTATCTTTGACTAGGTATTTCTTCTGGAGCCGCCTTACCAGAAATATAGCATCAATAGTGCTTCTCCCTGGCACAAACCCAAACTGCATCTCATCTAAACTAACTCACTCCCTATTTAGTTGGGCTATGTCCCTCTCCGTGGCTTTCCTCACCTGGTCCAACAATTTCATACCTCTGTAATTAGTTTTGTCTAATGCATCACCTTTACCTTTGTAGCAATTGATTATGGTGCTGCAACACCAGTCATTGGGTATGACCCCTTTGCGCATCACCTGCTTGACTATACATGTGACTAGACTACAGCCTACACCACCAGATATTTTTAAGCATCACAGCCAGATTCCTAATGAGGCAGGAGCTTTCCCTGCTTCCATACCCTTAATTGCTTTATCTACCAAGGTACTGTCAATTTGAATAGCTGATCCCTCTGTTAGGTCAACATTTGGCACACTTTCTCCCATTCAGGAACCATTTATAGTGGCATCTCCAAGTCTCTCTCTTTGCAGCATCATTAAATGCAAGTGACCCATCATCCATGCAGACACATTTCTCTCTTTTGACATCACAATTCTCTCTCACACACTGTCTTGCAATATGAAACACTTTGAGTCTCTGGTCCACAAGAGAGAACATTGGCAAATTTTTATTCTTACCTGCTTCCCTTCTGGCTAAGTAAACCTGTCTCCTAGCTTCCCTTCTGGCGATCTGATACAGTTCCCTGCTTCCACCACACTTCCAGTCCTTCCATGCCTGTTTCTTTTCCTAATGACCATGTCAACTACATTGTTCCACACCATGCCACCTTAGATCAAGTGGGCCTTTGCAATCAGCCACAGATCTGGTCAGTAGCCCGCAACATGTTGTCCCATAGGAACCTTCAATTGTCCTCCAGAAGTGGTGTCACACTTCTCCTGTCTCTTTTATGCAGTTGTGTATCCCTCATCTGTAGAAGTTGGTAGGCTGCATCTAGAGTCAAGGCTTTACCTCAGAAATAAGTTTGTCATCTGAAAATTTCTTCCCCTTCAAAAAGATTTCATGTTGGAAAGAGGTGGAAGTCAGATGGTGCGAGGTCGGAGAGTAAGGATTTCATAGCCACAGGAGTGTGCTTTCATCATCTGGGCAACATGTGTTTGTGAACTGAGTTGTTGTCTTGAGGAAGCAGACTCCTTTGGTCAGCATGCCATGCTTCTCTGCTTTGATGGCATCCTGCAATTTCTGCGGCAGAGAAGCATGATGTGCCCCATTAATTGTGGAGCCCTTTGCCAGAAAATTCATCATCACTAATCTGTGCTGGTCCAAAAGATTGAGCATCACCTTGCCTGGTCAGGGCTGGACACGACCCTTCTTTGGAGGTGATGAGTTATCATTCTTCCATTGTTTTGACTGGACTTTAGTCTCAGGACCATAGTGATGGACCCACGCTTCATCCTGTGTGATAGGTCTGCTGCCGAAAAAATCCTCCTCATTTTCTTGACACATTGCCAAAAGGGCCTTGGAACAATTGACCCATTCCTGCTTTTGAAAAGATGTGAGCATCTGGGGAATCCATTGTGCTGATAACATGTACAAATGGTTGTAAATGAGTTTTTTTCCCACAGATCCTAAGCTTATCTTCACTTTTTGGGTTAGTTGCCATAAAGTTCTGTGGTGATCCTCCAAAATGGCAGCTTCCACTTTATGGATGGCATCATCATCAATGGCAGAATGTGGTTGTCCAACAGTTTCCACCAATGTCCAGCCCCATTTGAACAGGTGATGCCAGTGCTTGACTATGTTGTATGATGGTGCATCGTCACCATAAGTGCTTCTTTCATCTCATCAAAAGTCCCATTTGGTGTACGACCTTCCAAGTATAAGAACCTGATCCCTGATCTGCATTCAACTGCCTCCATTATAACAGCTTAGTCCACTTCAGCAGCCGCAAAAGACAAACGAATCCGAGTGGAAAGCTGCAATTTACAATGGGACATGGGGAGACAGGTATGACTATACCTGTACAAGTTCCGTTTCCTGCAATAACTGGAAGTGGGTGGGTGAGGGAACATCTTTAATGAACACCCCTCATATTTTTGTTAAGCCTTGTATTTATTCCAGTGATCCCTCCTTCTTTCTCACTCAATCATTATATGTCCTCCTCCCTCTCTCACTGTTTTCTCTCTCTTCTCCTATGTTTAATTTCAGAGGGAGATTTGGATATTATTTCTAACAAGCCGAGTCACAATGCTAATATTTCAGTATAATGTGTGATTTAAAGGGATTTGACTGCTATTTCTACAAGAGAAAATATCAATACAACTATATACACAGATATACAAAAAGCGACTCCCTGCCTTTCCTCATTTATGGAGAATGCTAGAAATTTTAAGGGGAGGGGTTTAATCAACATTTACTAAAAGTGATCTAGCTACCAGATAGAGATCCTGTATGACCTCATATATACATGCATTAGAAATTACTCTGTAATTAGAGCTTTAATTGGCTGGTAATTCCAACGAGCCTTCCTACAATGCAGTTAATTTCTTCAGACATAACACAGCATGGTGTGTGATTTTAGGAGATTTGACTGCTATTTCTAGAAGCATATATGTATTAATATAACTATATATGATATATATATTAGTTAACTATGTGTGTGTGTTTGTGTGTGTGTGTGTGTTCATAAGGCAGCGTGTTGGCAGAATCCCTCACACGGCAGAGGAAATGCTTCACACCATTTCGTAGTTTCACATTGTGAGTTCAAATTCTGGTGAGGGTAGCTTTGCATCCAATCGTTCCAGGCTCATGAATTGAGCACAAATCAAGTAATAGGGTCAATGTAATCGATTAGTGCTGCCAATAATTGCAGTCCTTGTGCTAAATGTTAAATGAGAATTATTACATAATTAATAGATGAATAGAAAGATAGAGAAGGAGAGAGTGACAGAGAGATGTTACAGTATGTGTATGTGTATAAGCCGGTGAGGTGGAAGAATCGTTCACACGCAGGGTCGATGGAGTCAATTGGCTGCCTCTACTAGAATTCCAGGCCTTGTGCCAACAGACAAAGAATAATCATATATGTGTATGGTAGAAAATGGTGCCCTGGGACTGAATGTCTATACGGATGAGGGTTGCAAGGAAGGTATCTGATCCTAAAATGCTGTGAAGAAGAGCTGATAATAGATAGACAGACACACAGAGAGACAGGTCTGGATTTAGGGAGACTTGGCTGCTATTTCTTGCAGCAGGTCTAGTGTCCATTAAGCATTGATACATGAGATATTTAAATATTTTTCTTTCTGCTTCTTTCTATATTTTGTCCATGTCGGAATTCTGATTGAAGCATCCCATATAATCACTCATAACAGTTTTGGTTTTTTTCAGTTTCCAGGAAATCTTGTTTTAATATTTTGAAATTTAAAAAATGGACAGTCTGGACTTTGTGCTTAAATCCCATCAAAAGACCATTAAATGAATTTATTGAAAGATAATGAAAACATCAATACGTAAGAGTGAGAAACAAACAAGGAGGGTATCAAGTGGTCATGCGATATGCTAAAAATAACAGCTAAATAGCCCTTAAAAGCACAAAAACTATCTTTTCTTTTCACTTTTGCATAACTGTATCAATTCCTGTGTTTAGAACAAATTTACAAACTCTTCTAAAAATTCACAAAAGGAAAAAGTTTGAGGGGTTGTTTGGGGTGATTACATCAAAATTGCCCCTTCTCTTTCTCTGTCTTCATATACATGTTGGCTAAAGTCTTGCTGTTGTTTCTAGCATATGAAGTGCTGCAGTTAAATGGACCTGTTGTTCATTTGTTGAAAGACAGCCATAGAATTTATAAACTGCAGTTAATTTCAGTAGGTTGGAGGGGCATTTGGCTGCTATTTCTAACAGCTCTAGCCCTCATGTACAATTCAACTGTCACTGGTCACATACATAAATATGTATGAAGTTATGTTAAGACACAATGGTGTTGTTAGAAGGGGATTTGGCTGCTATTTCTAACAGCTCTAACATTCTTTAACCTTTTATACATCATGAATTTAATTTTCTTTCTTTGGTCTTGATGGTTGTGGTGGTGGTGGTGGTGGTGGTGGTGTGTGTGTGTGTGTGATATTGTTGGTGTTGTTGTTGCTGTCATGTCATTTCCCCCAAGCTTGTTGATCAAGTCAGTGAATGCCAGCTACAAATTTATTGTTCCACATGTGATTTGGGTGAGGTTTACCTACTTTCTCTAATAGTCCATGCTAGTGGGGTGGTCATGGTGCCTGTCGGAGGGAGAGGATCGTATTATGTAGTTTATAGCAGTTTAGCCCCAACTCAACCCTGATCCATCAAATCTAGAAGCCAAGACATTCCAGCCATGACATACTATTTAGACTAACTTTACACAGCATCTCGCCAGACAGTGAAAAACATTAAATACCAGTAATACGTTGTTACCATTCTGCTCACGTAATTATTAGGTTTTGGGGCAGTGAGTAAGTTATGGGCACTGCGTTACACTCTCTCACTAATTAATTAGCTTGCATTATGTGCATAAATGTATATATACATACAAACAATCATATATAGGTAAATACATATATATAAATATTATATATATACAAATAAGAAATGGAGAAATACATCCAAATCAAATATCAATTTCCAGATAATACCCAATCACATACTTTATTAACACCACATAAGAAACTTTAAGGTCAAACATATAATATAGAACAAAACAGTGTACATAAAGGAATAATGTGATACAATAAATACAATATGTATAAGAGAATATAAATATAAGTAAATAGCAGTATATTGGATATATGTTATCCCATGCAGGGTTGCATTTACAACCCCTATCTCAATTTGTATATATATATACACATATATATATGTACATATATACATATATATATTTATGTAAATAATATAGAATAAACTTGTCCATTCTCGAGCTTTTAACTAAAACATGTGTTCCTTGTTCCTACACCTGTCTTTTGTTTCCTGTAAATTTGAACCATATACCTGTTTGTGTGATTGGATGCATGGACGGATGGACGGACGCAGAGACAGACAGTTGGACAGTCTCTCTACAGAAAGAGAGCGTTACTTTTCACTCCCCTCCTCTCTTATTAAATAGGATCATATTCGGAATAGGCAGAGTGAATGCACAAAGAAGTAGGAGCATCTGTATAATGAAGGGGTTCAGAAGACTGGACAGGGTGTGTGGATAGAGAGAAGAGAGAGGGGTGATCCCTAAGAGGGTGAGAGATACAGGAGTGTCTAAGGGGACAATGGTACGTCTGTGAGGGCATTGAGAGTGAATGTGTGTGAGGAGGCATATGAGGGAGAGTGGAGGGGCATGAAGTAGGAGGAAAGGAAAGTGTTGAGATAGGGTGGAGGACCAGATTGTATTGGGGGAAGGCATGGGTGTAAAGGGTGTGACTGTATGTATGTGTGTATATATATATATATATATATATATATATTTATATAATACATATACATCATATATATATATATATACACACACACACATATATACCCAACCACAAATCATCATCGTTTAACGTCCATTTTCCATGCTAGCATGGGTTGGACAGTTCAACCAGGGTCTGGGAAGCCAGAAGACTTCACCAGGCCCCAGTCTGATCTGGCAGCGTTTCTACAGCTAGATGCCCTTCCTAATGCCAACCACTCCGTGAGTGTAGTGGGTGCTTCTTACGTGCCACCAGCACAGGAGGCTGGCAAACGGCCCCGATTGGTTGGTGCTTTTACTTGTCACCGACACAAACGCCAGTCAGGCCACGCTGGCATCTCCCACATCCGGACGGTACTTTTAACATGTCACCGGCACAGGTATCTTAACAACAATTTCCATTTGGGCAAATCAATTTATTTGCACAGTAATAGAGAAACTCGAGTTCCCTTTGAAATTACTCTTGTAGTTTGGGCTTTAACTGCCCTCTCTAGCACGTAAGGTGTCCTGTTAAAGGTCACCTCTTTTGTGTATAAATATGCATTATTATATATATATTGGATTCAAATTTTGGCACAAGGCCAGCAGATTCGTGGAATGCTCCAGTTTTGATTGCATCAGTCCCAGTGGCCATCGTCCCTGAATGCGAATCTCCATGGAATTAGAACTCAGAACATAAAGTCAGATGAAAACACTGCTAAGCATTTTGCCTGAACTGTATACTAACGATTCTGCCAGCTCACCCGATATATATACATATATATATACATATATATTTTATATATACACGTATATATATATATTTATATATATATAATATAATATACATATATTTATATATATACTTACCTTTGTAATATACTTACTACATATGTCTATACATATACTTAATATGAACATACACACACATATACAGCTACAGATGCATGCACATACTCACCCCTGCATACATACATGATGCTTACTGACCTACATATATACAGACACACATTCATACATTTATATACACACATATATATACATTATTGATGAGAGGGATTGTATATACATTGGTTTTTCTTAGGTTTTGTTTCTGAAACAAAGAATGTCTGTTGAAATAGAATATTTTTCAGTAGAAAACAGACATTTTACAAGAAAAATTGTGAGGAATAATTTGATATTATATACAGTACATATCGGAGATATATACACACACACATACAGATATATGTATATGGACAGTGTGTGTGTGGTGTATTTAAGGATATTTAATTATCAGTATATCACTCTCTCCAAACCAATTAAAGGGCTCCTATCTGATCCCTTATGGCAGATAAAATGCTAACACAAGAAATGAAAAGAGATGCAGCCAATGTTACCAAATGTGCGGAACTTAGGGATTTAGAAAATATCAAACTTTAAAGATCTTTAGTACACAAAGCTCAGATCAAAATAAGAGAATTCTTGTGATTTAACAGCCATACAGAGCTCTCGGTCATTGGCTCAATACATACATATATACATTCCTATAACAATAGAATCTGACTAGAAGGAGATTTGGCTGTTATTTCTATCAGGGTTAGCTACTCTAAAGTATTCTCCTTCCTTGCTTCGTTCAATGTCCGACACATTAACGATGAAGTCATTCACTGCATAAATAATAGTCCTTTCTTCTAAAGGCACAAGGCCTGACATTTTGTAGGGAAGCGAACGGTTGACTACATCGGCCTCAGTACTCAAATGCTACTTGTTTTATTGACCCTGGGATGATGAAACCAAAGTCGGCCTCGGTGGAATTTGAACCTGGAACGTAGTGACAAGTGAAATACCACTAAGCATTTCGCCCAGCATGCTAACGATTCTTAATAATGATAATGATAATAATAACTATAATGGGCTTATTGTATAAGATGTTAGGGTCACTACAACTCATTGGAAAAGGTATGCCTGTATGTGTGTATGTATATGGGTGTGTTTGTAGGTACATGTTTATATGTATATATATGTATGTGTGTGTGTGTGTAGCTATATATGTATGTATACAAATTTAAATGTTGAGGATGGGATTTTTCCATATAAAGAAAGAGGCAAAATAAGTGATATGATTGGTTCAGAAACATGAAACACTTGAATGGAAATGCATGGAGAGGTGTGGTGGTGGTGGCCATGTTGGAGAGGATGTAAAGAGAGAAAGAAAGAATATAGAATTGGATGGAGGTGGGGGAGAGGGTGTCATTCATACAGTCTGTGGTAATCTGAGATAGGCGTGTCGATGCAATCTGGCTAACATATACTACAACACACCAACATATACACACACATACCTATACACTACAACAGACACATACTTTTAAACCAAGATACATACCCATGACAAGGTAACACCCACCAGGTATCTAGAAACTTCTTCCTGGTAGATTATAAATAGCTTTAAGTGCAGTATACTAGCCAAACCATTGCCACTCTTGCATGATATTTCTGAGAGAGACAGTCTTCAGGCTAGAATAAACACCTCAACACAAGTAATCCAGGTAATTATTTTATTTAATATGCAATTTACCAATACACTTCGTTAAAGCTTCATTAGAACTATTTGAAGCATAAACTTTTATATTGGAATTTGTTTTATTTTCAGGCAGTATTTTAGACAAGAAACTTTTCAAAGACTTTACACTGTTACATTACAAGTAAACATTTTCATTTCCAGAATATAAAATAAAGTATAGTTTGGTTATGACTATGTCAAAACTATTTAATGGAAATTAGAGAATGGATATGTTCATCTAAGGATACACAATTTTAGGTAGTTTACAGTGGATTTCTAATTCTCAAGTGAATTTAAATTTGTAAATTAATTTTATGGCTGTTAAATTATTAGTTTTTGTAAACTTAATTTTTGAAAGCTTAGCAAGGGAGAAGGGCCCTGCCGATGGTCCTTTATATTTCCAGGGTCTTCAAAAGTGGTGAATGGAAGATAGACATTCTCAAACAAGAGACCTAACATGAATGCATACAACAGAGAAATCCTCTCCTAAAAAGCATCTCAAGGCCAGGTGATGGTGTTGAAAAAGGTGATAGATTAAGTCTGCAACCCAGGGAGGCAACAAAGGATTTGAACTCAGATCACAAAGAACCACATTAAATACTACAAGGCATCTTGTCAATATATATAAATCCATCAGACCACCCACCTCAGACTGGCATTTTAATTATCGACCCTGCATAATAAAAAATCAAAATTAATCTCGGCAGGATTTGAACTCATAGACAAAGAGTTTGTATAAATACCACAAGGTAGTGTGTGTGTGTGTAGCTATATATGTATACAAATTTCAATATTGAGGATCGGATTTTCCACAAAAAGAAAGAAAGCAAAATAAGTTAAAAACAATTTATAGCCTGATTAAGTTTGTGTCTAAGTCCAACGTTCTAACGACTCTACTAACACAATGTAACACATGTTTTGTTTATTTGTATTTTTTAATGTTCATATAAGCATTTTTTGCCACTAAATTCAAAAATCACATTCATTTTTACCTAACATCGATAGTTATTTATTTATTCCTAATTTCATATTTGCTCGTTATATTTGTAACTTTTCTCTACAGCACTTGTTGGTTCAATCTATTCTAGTATTGTAAGGATAATTACACAACATTTAGTAATTTTTCATTTATTGAAAAGTATTTAGGAAGTATAATATTAGTTACAACAAAAAGAAACAATAAAACTCTGCACTGTAAATGCCTTGATAACTCTTTTCTTAAGATGAGAAGTGCTTTGACGATCGAGATTTCTAGAGTGTATACCTTCATCTCTTCTGACTAAGACCATATATAATCTCCCATCATAGCAGTATCCATCGTCCTTGGTATCTTCTTTCCATAGTTGCGACGTCCTGATTAAATCTCTCACCATGATCCTCCACTTCATGGCATTTCCAGTTCACAGATGTCTTGCAGTCTTCCCCCAGTAGATTCCATTCCTTCAACCTTGATGAAACAAGTTCAACTCCTGACTTAGTAAGACCCAGATCCCTGATTAAATCATCTAGCTCACTCTGATTGGAAGGTGAGGCTCTGAAGTCGTTCATGGTACGAAGCTTCCACATTTCTGGCTTCTGCTACTTGTTGACTCTTCAGATGAAATATTTTCTGGTGGTAGTGGTACTCGTAAACTGTCAGGTGCTCTAGATGATCAGCTTCGACATGGTTTTGACAAGGTCACACCACCACCAGTATCTAGAAACTTTCTCTCTTCTTCTGGTAATTATAAATATAGCTTTAAGTGCAGCACCTAGCCAAACATTGCCACTCTTGCCCATATTTCTGAGAGAGACAAAGTTTCATGCTAGAATAAACACCTCAACACAAGTATCCAGGTAATTATTTTATTTAATACGCATTTACCAATACACTTTCGTAAGCTTCATTAGAACTATTGAAGCATAAACCTTTTATAGTGGAATTTGTTTTTTTCAGGCAGTTTTGATATATTTTTATAAATTACATTTAATATTGTATTTGAAGGAATAATCTATTTAATAATTTGGTAAATTAGATAATCTTGGAGATTTCTGTGGATTATCAGCTTGGTTGATAATAGAATAGTGATGTTTTTTTTAAGTGTAGATTTGTGAATGAGAAAGACATGAATAATAATGGAAGAGAGGGTGTGTCATTTATAGAGATAGGTTAACAGACTAAATGGTGTGGTCGTGGTGAAGTAGAGATTTCAAGTTATGTATGTATGTTGGCTGATGTGTTTTACTCTTTAGTTTTGACCAGGGCCATGCTGAGCATTGCCTTTATGTATTTAGCTGATTGTATTAGCACCACATTTCTTTTTATCCGGTAATATTTTAACCGAATCTATTTTGGATCACTAAATTAGGAAATGAAGTTGATATTTAATTAAACATAAGTACTAAGATTAAATCATGGAAGAAATATATGCATATATATATATATATTATATAAAGTGAGAGAGAGAGAGATACACACTTGTATACATACATATATACACACACTCTTCACGTTTGTGCTAATTTCCTCCAACCATTTTATAACTATAAAAAATGTGTCCAGGATTTCAATACTTTTACCGAAGAGAAAGTTTATATTTTTTTGAACAATTTCAAAATATTTGATGAATTCTAAAGAAAGAAAATGTAAATTATATTTAATGACAAAAAGTTTTAGATTTTAGTTTGCATGGAAATTCAAAATTTCTAAATCAATTTTACAGAATATAAGCTAAGAATCAAATAGGTACGTAATTGTGTCTTTATTTTTGTCCCACTAACATTGCATTGTGTGTTTACATCCCTGTAACTTAAAAGTTCGCAAAGACACCAATAGAATAAGTACTAGGCTTACAAAGAATAGGTCATGGGGTCAATTTGTTTGACTAAGGCAGTGCTCCAGTATGGCCACAGTGAAATGACAGAACAAGTGCAAGAATAAAAGATATATATACATATATACACGTACACTATATAATACACACACATAATATATACATGTTTATGTAAAAGGGAAATAAAATGTTGAAGTTGATATTGAAAAGGAGAGGGGAATGAGAGAAGAGAGAGAGAAGAAAGTAAAGAAGAGAAGGACATATGAAGGATATAAAATAGGAAAGGAAGGGTTGTTATCATTATTATTAATTACTATTATATTTAATAATTACTATTACTATTATTTGGGTGGTGAGGTGGCAGAATCGTTAGCA
>NW_021832581.1:32500-59723 GCF_006345805.1 Octopus sinensis | reverse complement strand
GAGAGAGAGAGAGAGAGAGAGAGAGAGAGAGAGTAAGAGTATATTTAAATACTGTTTTTGAAAGAACAATCTAGTTTAGAATTGAACAGATTTAGAAAAATTATTTGTGAGTTCTGTGGAATTGTCCGCTGGATTCAGAAAGCCAAAGTGATGGTTATTTAAAAGTTTACATTTGTAGATGAGTGAAGTTACGTGGCTTAGTGGTTAATGTATTCGGCTAACGATCGCAATGGAGACAAAGAGAGAGAGAGGGGGGGAGGAGAAGATTGGAAATGGCAAAGTATGGAGTTATCCTGTATGTGACATGTAACCCAGAGTAAGTCTTGTTGCTCGGTTTTAAATTCCATTTCACTGTGAGCACTTTTGAATCCATGATTCTTCTTTATTTCCCTAATGTTAACAAGTGTCGATTAATAATCCTGAAAGCAGTAAATAGGTTTCCATGCATTAGCTAAGGTCAGTGGTTCAAGCTTGGCATTTTTCTTCTAATGAAGTGCGCCTCTGTTATTCGGAGGTTGACGGCATCCACGACTCTTTCTAGTATCCTGGTGGAACATTCACTTTGGCGATGTTGACCGTTCGGGAATAAAACACTGTGTTGTTTGGACTGAAAGGAATGCTCTTTCACTCTGCGGTGGATCTGTCTCCTCGTTGATCCGACGTATATGGCTTCACAGTGAGGGCGCGTGGCTTAGTGGTTAGGGCATTCGGCTCATGATCGTAAGGTTGTGAGTTCGATTCCCGGCGACGCGTTGTGTCCTTGAGCAAGACACTTTATTTCACGTTGCTCCAGTCCACTCAGCTGGCAAAAATGAGTTGTACTTGTATTTCAAAGGGTCAGCCTTGTCACTCTCTGTGTCACGCTGATTATCCCCGAGAACTACGTTAAGGGTACACGTGTCTGTGGAATGCTCAGCCATTTGCACGTTAATTTCACGAGCAAGCTGTTCCGTTGATCGTATCAGCTGGGACCCTCGTCGTCGTAACCGGCGGAGTCTTTTTATGGCTTCACAACAACATGTCATCTAGTTGACCACTTTCGATTTTACACACAGAAGTGAGATCTTCTGATGATGTTTTTCAACTTATTTTCCCTCAATGTGGACCCAGTGTTTATTTCAATGCCTTCGCTTCTTCCATTTCCTCCCTCTCTTCTTCTTCCCTTTCTCTATAGTCTGCTACAACTGCTGTAGTTTCCCCAGCCACTTCAGGGTTCCGGTCCCATTGACCCCTGTCTGCTCACTGCCGTTCCTGCCGTTGTGCTTCTGTTGTCTTTGTTGTTGCTGTTATTATGAACACCAGATCATTGGCCATTCTTAGCATCGGTCCTCATTCTATAGGTCCGTATGTTTACATACATAAATAATAATCATCATCGTTTAACGTCTGTTTTCCAACTGGCATGCGTTGGGCGCTTTGATGGGAACTGGTAAGCCAGAGAGCTGCACCAGGTTCCCATTATCTCTCTTAGCATGGTTTCTGTGACTGGATGCCGATCTTTATGCCAACCACTTTTAGGAAAGTACAAGTTGGGTCATCAAGTAATTTCCAAAACAAATATTACAGGACTGACCCCTCACAAACAGTTGTCGGATTATAATACTATACGTTCTCCCTTTCATTTTCTGTGTCTCTGTATTCTATGTTATATATGTATATTTAGATACATGCATACACACACACACACACACACGCACACACACACAGATATATATATGGAAGCACTCCGTCGGTTACGACGATGAGGGTTCCGGTTGATCCGAATCAACGGAACAGCCTGCTCGTGAAATTAACGTGTAAGTGGCTGAGCACTCCACAGACACGTGCACCCTTAACGTAGTTCTCGGGGATATTCAGGGTGACACAGAGAGTGACAAGGCCGCCCCCTTGAAATACAGGTACAACAGAAACAGGAAGTAAGTGTGAGAGAAAGTTGTGGTGAAAGAGTACAGCAGGGGTCACCACCCTTTTAGGTGTTTTCGCTCAATAAACACTCACGACGCCCGGTCTGGGAATCGAAACCGCGAACCTATGACCGATATATATATATATACATGCGTATACATCAACATTTGTTTATCAGTATGCAAGTATTTGTATGTATGTGAATACATATCTGTATGTATGAATATGTACATTTGTAAGTGTGTGCATGTGTGTAAAAGATGTGTATGTGTGTGTGTGTACGCGTGCGTATGTTATTATGTACTTGTTTTTCCTGCATCACGATTTACAACCGGTGCTGGTGCGTTTACATCCCCAAAACCCATCGGTTTGGCACAACCTGCTGGAATAAGTAAGATTTTTTTTAAATGTCCTGTGCTCCATTTGTCCAACCCAAACCCTATAATATGTTGCCCCGGCATGGCCGCAGTAACATATATATATATATATATATATATATATATATATATATATATATATATATACACATATATTTATATAAATACATGTATGTATTCATGTATGTATATACACACATATATATATATATATATGTACATCTATCTATTTATCTATCTTATTATCTTTATATACATATACACACACACACACGCATACACATACATATATATATATATATATATATATATATATGTATGTATATGCACCCATATGTGTGTATGTGTGCGTGTTTGTGTTACTTTGATATAAACTTCTGTGTGTATGGAATCACAGGACTAAACTCGCTAAATTATCTTAATGTAATCAACCTGTTTACAACAATATCTTTATTTCGATCGTCCAAACAAAACCCTTGACATACTTTTTAATCACTAATACCTGGTAACTATTTTTAAATTTCTTCTCATTGTTTAGTTGAAATGATCTTTGCATTTTCAAGTAGATCATTGCTGATATTATTCTCTTAATCAGTAAAGAAGCTAATTGTTGAAATCGAAAAATAAATATGAAAGTCACCAAATGTTGAAACGGAGATAAAAAAAAACTGTTCTTGAAATATCGGTTTCAAATCGTGGTACAAGACCAGTAATGGTTTTGGAAGGGTTAACCGATTATATTGACCCCAGAACTGGTACTTGTTTAGCTACCCTGGAAGGAAGAAAGACAAAGTCGACCTCGGCAGAATTTGATTTCCTTCCTTTCCCTTTCTTTCTTTCTTTCTTTCTTTCTTTCTTTCTTTCTTTCTTTCTTTTCTTTTTTCTTCTTTCTTCTTTCTTTCTTCCTTCCTTTCTCTCCCTTCTTTCCATTCTTTATCCCTCTCTCCCTTTTACTGTCTTCATTCATACCTCTCTCTCATACTCTCTCACGGTCTGTCTCTGTCTGTCTCTCTCTCCCCTCTCTCTCTCTCTCTCTCTCTCCCCGGCTATTACATTCTCAACATTCTGCTAGACAGAAGACAGAATTCTGAGGGGTTGTCACTGTCTGCTCCTGACTACACAGGCATCTGAAACAATTAGCAAAAGTATGCTACATACTACCAGGTCCTCTTTGTTTCTCAGTCACAGCTATGCTCCCTGCTGTTAATAAACTCCTTCTTCTTACTTATCACTGATGTGGTCCAATGAAACCCCTTGTTACTCCTTTTCTCCGAATCAAGCATGGAATTTCTTTGTCAGACACAACTAAGGTAACTAGACAATCCCCATATAGGAAATTCTTGTTAAGTTTTTAAATCCTTCTCTTGTGGCTTAGAGACGTGTAGTGAACAGGAGAGGGATGTGAATTGATCCCTGGACTGCACAGATGGTTCCTACTATCAACTCAGTGACACACCAATCCCTTGCTTTTTACATCTACCTTAAATTTAGATGAAAATCTAAGAATCCACCCCTAAAAGGATGCTTGGGGATGCGGTGTGTAGAGACTTTGAATATGTAGAAGATGACATTTTTTCTAAAAATGTTATGTTCCCAGTTTAGTAGAAAAATTGGTATCTTGGTATTTCTGGTGTGTGTGTGTATGATCGCCAAAAGTTACCGTATTTGTTGGTTCTCAGCAGAACCTAATCGCCAGTGCATTCCTCCTTTCTATGAATATGGATTATTTAACAGGTCTTAAAATATAAGTCCTGCTGTCGATTTGTTTTCACTAATATCTTTCAAGGCGGTGCCCCAGCATGGACACACAAATGCTTGAAACAAGTAAAAGATCAAAGCTACAGAGAAAATAACAGCAAAGTTTCAAAAGAGGAATAAACTTTGAACTTGGCCAAACGTTTGGCAAATACGACATGGTCATTTAGAAACATCTAGAAGCTGTAGATGTACCTCACCTCAAAACTAACAACAGGGGACAATGGTCTGAGAACGTTTGGAATGATTTAAGTGTTTCACTATTTTGATTAGAAAATATCGGTTTCAAATTTTGTCACAAGGCCGGCAATATCGAGGAAGGTGGTAAATCGATTACATCAATCACAGGGCTCAAATCGTGCTTATTATCTTGACCCCGAATCGATGTAAAGCAAAGTGGAACCCATTTGAAACCCGAACGTAAAGACGGACGAAATGCCGCAGGGCATTGTGTCCCTCAGACCAATGCTTCTACCAGTTCACCTCCAGATGCGAAAATCTTAAATGAAGGGAGGAACGATTAATCATGTTTTAGGGATGAAACTAAACAGGTTTCTATGTACATACGATTTATTTTTTTCTGATAATGAAATCAGGGAGTCTGTTACAGTGAAAGGTTGCAGTCAGTGAAGAGACACCCGGCACCGCTTGACAACCATTATTGGCATGTTTAGGTCCCAGTAACTTAGCGGTTCGGCAAAAGAAACACAGCATAATTACCAGGCTTTTAAAAAATATACAAGTACTGGGATCGATACATACAACTAAAAATACTTCAAGGTGGTGCACCAGCATGGCCGCAGTCTAACTTTCCCATCTCCGTTACAGGAAGTAATGTTTCGACCTGTAGAGTCGTTCCCAGTCACTAATCTGCTGCACTGAGGCAACCTTCATTGTGAAGCTTCGTTTAATCGCCTCGAGTTTAGCTCTTAATTTTACACGATGTGGTGGTCATCGATGGAAGCAGTAATCACACTGGCCAAGAACAAATATCCTCCAGAGGACCATTATAGTTTCCTGCTTCTTTGAACTGAAACTTCTAAGAATTCATCCACCCAACCACCTGAATTTTATTGCCAGCTTCGTAATATGCACATGGAAGTGTGCAACATTGGACATGTCAATGCCTAAGTCACGCCCTGATTATGAATCTGGGACCGAAATCCCTCCAGGTCCACCATATGTTGTCCGTTGATAGTATGCGGTTTGGAAATGTCCAACACTAACCTGCATGGGTTCTGTATATTTCATGTCAACTGGGACCTCATATTTCTGGTTCGATTTCTCTTGATGAATAATATTCAAACCTCGGTCAACGCAAATTTTATTAGGAATTTTTCTACATTCTTAGTATTGAGTTCCTCTTTCAGTTACATTTCATTGTCTCTCAAACTTGCGTTCAAACAACAATACTTTTAAGTACACACACGTCAGTGCATTATGTGTGTGTGTATGTCTGTCTGTATGTATGTATGTATGTATGTAGTGTATGTATGTATTGTGTGTGTATGTATGTATGTATGTATGTAGTATGCGTGTATGTATGTATGCATGTATGTATGTACGTATGTATGTATGCGTATACATATATATATTATGCATATATATATGCATACATATACATACATACTTACATACGTACACACATACATACATATATATATATACATACATACACACACACATACATATATATATATATATATATATACATATACATATATATAATATATATATATATGTATAAGGATATGTATATGTATGGTATACATGAAATATATGAAATTAACATGTGTGTGTGTGTGTGTGTATAACACATATGCAAGTAGTTTCTCCTTTTTACCTGCAGTGAGAACCTGCTACGCCTACAAACACACACATACATAAATATATACGGGCACACATATAGATGTAACATACACACATACACAACTGCTATAACTAATGTCAAGATTTATCATTTGTCCTCGTGATTAAATGCACAACGCCCTGTGTGTAAAGTTCACACCTTATCTCAATATACAACGTGGACAAGTCTGGTAATCTCATTATAAATAAGAGTAAACTGAACGGGGTTTCTGTATATTTCATCGCACTTCTCGAAGCACGCTGAGCATCCAATATATTCTTGCGAGACAATCTCTTCAGATTCCAACAGAAAACCCAATTATTTATACAGGTACGTATTATTCTTCTATTTGTTTCAATTAACAAATTATTTTCTGTTTTTGTTTTAAATATCGTTTAACCTTTAGTTAAAACCCTGACAACACAAACCACAATTTTTATATATTTTAAACAAATATAATTGGCACATTTCAAATATATTTTCTTCTTATAAAAACAATTTTAATGTTTTCATCTTTATTAGGAGGCAAAATAAGTACCAGTTACACACTGGAGTCGATATAATCGACTTAATCCGTATGTCTGTCCTTGTTTGTCCCCTCAGTGTTTAGCCCCTTGTGGGTAGTAAAGAAATAGGTATTTCGTTTGCCGTTAGGTTCCGATGAGTTCAAATTCCGCCGAGGTCGACTTTGCCTTTCATCCTTTCGCGGTCGATACATTAAGTACCAGTTATGCACTGAGGTCGATATAATCGACTTAATCCGTATGTTTGCCCTTGTTTGTCCTCTCTGTGTTTAGCCCTTTGTGGGTAGTAAAGAAATAGGTTTTTCCTCTGTTTTTACATTCTGAGTTCAAATTCTGCCGATGTCGATTTTGCCTTTCCTCCTTTCGGGGTCGATAAATTAAGTACTAGTTGCTTACTGGGGTCGATCCAAATGACTACCCCCTCTCCCAAAATTTCTGGCCCTGTGCCTAGAGCAGAAAAGAATATTTCACTTTTATAAGGAGGCCAGCTGACAGAAAGCTTAGCAGGCCGGAAGAAATGTTTGTTCTGAGTTCAAATATTGCCAAGTTCGGCTTGACATTTCGAGACTGATAAAAGTAGTACCAGTTGAACACTGGGGTCGATGTAATCAACTTATCTCCGCATTGAAACTACTGGCCTTGTGCCAAAATTTGAATGAATATTTCATCTTTACAAATAATATTTTGACATCGTAAGACTTAAACAGCCTCTTAAGTATAAAAGAATTCTGTTTTTAATATATTCGTATTGATAGGCGCTTGAGTGGCTGTGTGGTATGTAGCTTGTTTACCAACCACATGGTTCCGGGTTCAGTCCCACTGCGTGGCACCTTGGATAAGTGTCTTCTACTTTAGCCTCGGGCCGACCAAAGCCTTGTGAGTGGACTTGGTAGACGGAAACTGAAAGAACCCCGTCGTATATATGTATATATATGTATATATATATATATATATATATATATATATATATATATATATATATATGTGTGTGTGTGTGTGTGTGTGTGTGTGTGTGTGTGTGTATGTGTTTGTGTCTATCTTTGTCCCCCTAGCATTGCCTGACAACCAATGCTGGTGTGTTTATGTCCCCGTTACCTAGCGGTTCGGCAAAAAGAGACCGATAGAATAAGTACTGGGCTTGCAAAAGAAAAAAGTCCCGGGGTCGAGTTGCTCGATTAAAGGCGGTGCTCCAGTATGGCTGCAGTCAAATGACTGAAACAAGTAAAGAGAGAGAGAGAGAGAGAGAGAGAGAGAGAGAGAGAGAGAGAGAGAGAGAGAGAGAGAAGAATATATTTAAATACTGTTTTTGAAAGAACAATCTAGTTTAGAATTGATCAGATTTAGAAAAATTATTGGTGAGTTCTGTGGAATTGTCCGCTGGATTCAGAAAGCCAAAGTGATGGTTATTTAAGAGTTTACATTTGTAGATGAGTGAAGTTACGTGGCTTAGTGGTTAATGTATTCGGCTAACGATCGCAATGGAGGCAAAGAGAGAGAGAGAGAGGGGGGAGGAGAAGATTGGAAATGGCAAAGTATGGAGTTATCCTGTATGTGACATGTAACCCAGAGTAAGTCTTGTTGCTCGGTTTTAAATTCCATTTCACTGTGAGCACTTTTGAATCCATGATTCTTCTTTATTCCCCTAATGTTAACAAGTGTCGATTAATAATCCTGAAAGCAGTAAATAGGTTTCCAGGCATTAGCTAAGGTCAGTGGTTCAAGCTGGTCATTTTTCTTCTAATGAAGTGCGCCTCTGTTATTCGGAGGTTGACGGCATCCACGACTCTTTCTAGTATCCTGGTGGAACATTCACTTTGGCGATGTTGACCGTTCGGGAATAAAACACTGTGTTGTTTGGACTGAAAGGAATGCTCTTTCACTCTGCGGTGAATCTGTCTCCTCGTTGATCCGACGTATATGGCTTCACAACAACATGTCATCTAGTTGACCACTTTCGATTTTACACACAGAAGTGAGATCTTCTGATGATGTTTTTCAACTTATTTTCCCTCAATGTGGACCCAGTGTTTATTTCAATGCCTTCGCTTCTTCCATTTCCTCCCTCTCTTCTTCTTCCCTTTCTCTATAGTCTGCTACAACTGCTGTAGTTTCCCCAGCCACTTGAAGGTTCCGGTCCCATTGACCCCTGTCTGCTCACTGCCGTTCCTGCCGTTGTGCTTCTGTTGTCTTTGTTGTTGCTGTTATTATGAACACCAGATCATTGGCCATTCTTAGCATCGGTCCTCATTCTATAGGTCCGTATGTTTACATACATAAATAATAATCATCATCGTTTAACGTCTGTTTTCCAACTGGCATGCGTTGGGCGCTTTGATGGGAACTGGTAAGCCAGAGAGCTGCACCAGGTTCCCATTATCTCTCTTAGCATGGTTTCTGTGACTGGATGCCGATCTTTATGCCAACCACTTTTAGGAAAGTACAAGTTGGGTCATCAAGTAATTTCCAAAACAAATATTACAGGACTGACCCCTCACAAACAGTTGTCGGATTATAATACTATACGTTCTCTCTTTCATTTTCTGTGTCTCTGTATTCTATGTTATATATGTATATTTAGATACATGCATACATACACACACACACACACACACATATATATATGGAAGCACTCCGTCGGTTACGACGACGAGGGTTTCGGTTGATCCGAATCAACGGAACAAACTGCTCGTGAAATTAACGTGTAAGTGGCTGAGCATTCCACAGACACGTGCACCCTTAACGTAGTTCTCTGGGATATTCAGCGTGACATAGGGAGTGACAAGGCCGGCCCTT
The DNA here is from genome assembly GCF_006345805.1 of Octopus sinensis. Classification (NCBI taxonomy): domain Eukaryota; kingdom Metazoa; phylum Mollusca; class Cephalopoda; order Octopoda; family Octopodidae; genus Octopus; species Octopus sinensis. The sequence continues at coordinate 50,520 of NW_021832581.1, read as the reverse complement.
TGAAATACAGGTACAACAGAAACAGGAAGTAAGAGTGAGAGAAAGTTGTGGTGAAAGAGTACAGCAGGGATCACCACCATCCCCTGCCGGAGCCTCGTGGAGCTTTAGGTGTATTCGCTCAATAAACACTCACAACACCCGGTCTGGGAATCGAAACCGCGATCCTATGACCGCGAGTCCGCTCTCCTAACCACTGGGCCATTGCACCTCCACACACACACACACACACAAACACACATATATATATATATTTATATATATATATATATATATATATATATATCTATATATATATATATATATATATATATATTCTTTTACTCTTTTAATTGTTTCTGTCATTTGACTGTGGCCATGCTGGAGCACCGCCTTTAGTCGAGTAAATCGACCCCATGACTTATTGTTTGTAAGTCCAGTACTTATTCTATCGGTTTTTTGCCGAACCGCTAAGTTACGGGGACGTAAACACACCAGCATCGGTTGTCAAGCAATGCTAGGGGGAACACACACACACACACATATATATATATACACATATATACGACGGGCTTCTTTCAGTTTCCGTCTATCAAATCGACTCACAAGGCTTTGGTCGGCCCGAGGCTATAGTAGAAAACACTTGCCCAAGGTGCCTCGCAGTGAGACTGAACCCGGAACCATGTGGTTGGTAAGCAAGCTACTTAAGACATACCCACTCTTGCGCCTATATATATATAAATATATATGTGTGTGTATGTAAATATATATATTGTGACCCCCTTCGGTCATGAATGACCACGGGATTGCACCTACAATGTTACCCTCCGAGGCACAAGTCTGGGCAAGGTTGTTTATGGAAGACCAGCAGTTGCCCATGCATACCAGCCTCTCCTCTCCACGCCACCGATGTTATCCTCATTACTCGAAGTCTGCCACAAGGATGTTGATTTTGGTAGTACTTGACATCGCTGAGTCACTACGGATTTACCAGTGGATTAGCTATAGATTTATAATAATGTGAATGGAGTAAACAGGGATTAACTGTTCCGTTAATCATAATATTTTCTATCCACAGCTGAGTATATAGGACAGGTAATCTATTTCTGGCGTTTTTAGAGGGGTAGTCTACAGTAGCCTTTATTCTGCTATGGATAGAGTCAGCCATGTGTTGTACAGTTGTCATCATCTATTCTTCATTTAGGAGAGTGTTCATATTTGTATTACTTTTCACGACAAAGTCAATGTCGTCAACGTTTCGAGAGTACATATTTAAGTGGATGTTACGGGTCACTAGGGACTGCTTAAAATGCCTGTCCCATCATACTATGAAGAGGCTGGCAACATCACCGGCGAGCCCTACACCAATAGCACTGCCTTTCATCTGTTTGTCGTCTTATTCTTTCTCGCGTAAACAGTTCTTTTTTTTCAGTTGGTTTAAATGTATCCCATGTTTCACCTTTTACCATTTACGTTATTTTTCCAAAACGTTTACTTATTATAATTTCTTCCCAACTTTCCTCTCCATTTCTGTATATTTTAAAACAAAAACACCTTGTCAAAACACTATATTGGTCTGGGGTTACCAATCGCGCCCAAAATGTTTCGTCCAGGAATTGCATTGCACTTTGGAGGTTGGCTTCCTACATTACTATATTCCGGCATTTCGTGAAAAATGTCCACAGCGAATTAGATAATGCCTTCCATTATCGGTGCCTGTACTCTATGTCAGTCTTGGGCCAAGGCTGAATTTTTATAGGTAGTGCTTTTTGTTGCCAGGGCACAACCCCTGCAGGCCTTCACCAATTTCAATTTCCTGATCCATATTCAACCAGTAAACTTAGCTTCTCATCAGTGCTTTCATTCTTGCGATTCCTGGATGTCCCTTGTGGAATACTTTTAGCATACAATATTGCAAAGCTGCAACAAATGTGAATAAATATCTAAATGGATAAGCATACACATACATGTATGTGTATTTGTGTATACATATACATTTAAATATATGTATATAGATATGTATACATATGCAATGAGTGTATGTATACATCTGACAGTTTTCACAAAAGGAAAATAAAACTCCTTATCACATCCAAAAATAAGCGTTTTAAAAATTCAAAACCTGTCAAAACTAGGTTTTGGCTGAGAGATAAAGGTTTACTGAAATTATCTGCCCTTCACTTCCACTACAGACTCAACACATCTTCAAAGCCTGGTATATGCGTTCCTTACTGTGTCCTTGGAGAGATTTTCGAACCCCTCTTTGATCTTGGTCATCAGCTTGGACTTAGCGCTGCAAGAAGAGTGATTGGTATCTTTCTCAATTGCGCCCCTCACATAGTAATCCAGGGTATTACAATCAGGGGAATTAGAAGACCAGAAATTCGGGCTGGGGCAGTCGTATAAAAATCTCCAACAATCACGTCTGGTTGCTTCCAGTGGTATGACGAAGAGATGAATCTTGCTGCCACACATATGACCTTCCAATGGCAATCCTCTCCAGCCAGAGTTTGATCCCAGTCTGCAGCAGTTTCACAAAGCTGTCTGTGTAGAGCGTAACTCACTACCTGCTCAACGATGTGGCAATGAATTGTGGTGTGGTGCAGACACAATCAGAACTCCTACTATGTCCCTTCCCAGTAGCTACAGATTCGCAGTCTCATGCGTGTGTCACATCTCACAGCCTTTACAGTATTCACAGAGCATTGAGGATCAGTCACGATGTCGGCATTTTGATATCCACCAAAAATTACAATGATAAAGGAAACTCTTTTCAAATATTCAGAAATTTAATCTCCATGGTCTCCAACGCTGTTGACTGTTCACTGATGCATGAAGCTCTTGAGGAAAAGAAGTAGACTAAACAAATCACCAAATTTGTGTATTTATAATATATACAAGCGCTCACCCGACCTTTGACCCAGTGTGTACTCTACACAAATGTGGCTCCGTGCCGGTGGCACGTAAAAAGCATCAACCGATCGTGGCCATTGCCTGCCTCCCCTGGCTCCTGTGCTGGCGGCACGTGAAAAGCACCCACTACACTCATGGAGTGGTTGGCGTTAGGATGGGCGTCCAGCTGTAGAAACACTGCCAGATCAGACTGGGCCTGGTGCAACCGCCTGGCTTCCCAGACCCCGGTTAAACCGTCCAACCCATGCTAGCATGGAAAGCGGGCGTTAAATGATGATGATGATGATGATATAATCATGTAGTCACATGATCGACTATACTGTCAGATGTTACACATCACTGGTCACAATGTGCTTTGCATCGTTTTACGTTTTGAATGATGCCACTCCACTGGTTAGGAAAGCAGGCGAACATTTGGGAAAGGAAGGGCATTGCAAGAATCAAACCCACGATCTAGCTATTGTGAGGGTAACACCCGAATCACTATGCCATACAGCTACTCACACATGCGCACGAGTATGCACATACATAGACTTATATATGTACGTTTATGCATATAAAGCAATCATTTTACACCTTTTCTCCATACTACCATGGGTTGTATGAGTATATTATTGATTCATTCATTTTGGATCTGGATCCCCTTCATGTTATTAACCCTTACCAGTTGTTCAAGGGATCACTTATTCCAATGGTTTGTCTATTAACAGGGAAAATGATAATCTAATCGTTCATAGCTGAGCAATTTTCAGTAAAAGCAAATGGAAACATACACACACACACTCAAGCAGGTGTGTGCATATATATATGCATACGTACACTCACACAAACACACAGACACTTCATTTTGGCAGTTTTTTCACTGGTCCTCAGATTTTGTCAGTGGTGTACGATGGGCTTCTCTCAGATTATCTCTATTTAATCCACTCAGAAGCCTTGATCAGCCATGGGATTTAGAAGAAGGTACTTGCCCAAGGTGTCATACAGTGGGACAAAACTGGTGGTTGGCGTTTGGAAGGGCATCCAGCAGTAAAATACCTGATAAAATAGACAGTAGCCCAGGGTAGTTTTTTTCTACCTGGCCTGCTCCTGTCACCCATCTTACTCATGAATGGATGAAAAGTGGACGTTAAGTGATGATGGCAGGATATATGATATATATATATATATATATATATATATATATATATATATCTATATATATATATATATATATATATATATATATATATAATGGAAATTTATTAAATAATTATGAAATAGTCATAAATATATTTTCAAAAATCTATAAAGTAAGCACTTGTTGATAGTGTCTGATTTGATCTCATCTACTTTGCTAGTGTTTTGACAAAGATCAATACAGGAGGTTTTATTGAACAAACTCTGTTTCATTGATTCTTTTACTATATTTCGTATATTTACCTTTCTTTGGAGAATCAGTTTGTCTTTGATATAAAGTGCCCTCCACCGTAGCTGGGGTATGATCCACAGATTTATAGCTCAACATGTACGCTGCCTCTACGTAGCTGATCAACAGACTGTACATTCCAATATTGAGGGTTTAATAGTAACCAGTCAATATGTAATCTAACCTAGAGACACAACACAATGACTGTTGTTAGATTTATTAGTGTCAAGAAGAACATTCAGCTATGAATAATACATTAGATAAACTGAAGTTTACAATATCAATGTTATCTTTTGCAATATTTTAGAACCATCAACTTCTGTTTATTGTTGTTTAATTCATTTTATAAGTTTTTAAAAACTGTTTTGCTTTCTTTCTTTTTTGACTGATTTTATTCAAAAGACATGGCGAATATCAGACAGAAAATTTTGAATGGTGACATTGAAGGAGTGGAAAGACTCGTAAAAATGGATCCAACAATAGTAAGTTGTTCTGTTTATTGCCTTCTCAAATTTGACTGTTTATTATTTTATACACAATATGAAATGTTTTATACACAATATGAAAAGTAGCCACATATATTTGTCCATGATATTTCATTTCTTTCTTCACCTCTTTTCTCTAATCCTCATCATCGACATTTTTATAAATATTTATCCAAACATTGAGACATGGCAGAATTGATGGAATGTGAGTGAGAAAGAAATCCATCAAACACTTCAGTGGGGTGTTCTGGCGGGAAGTATTCAGTCCAAGAGATGAGAGACAGATGGAACCGATAAATGGATGGTGACTTTTTAAAGAAGTCCTCTTGCAGGATTATAGAGCAGGGCTTCTCAAAGTGGTCACTACCACCAATGTGTGGGGACCGTGGGAACATTTTATATTAGTTTATGTATATATGGCGCTCAAAGAATATATAACTGAGTTTGGCAGAAGCCACGTATTAAAGGTTGAATGAGTAAAAAAAGCAAAGTGGTGATGCATCAAATATTTACTTATTGTGAGGTGGTGTTATGGTAAGTAGTCACCCACCAGGGTTGCGAGAAAGGTAAATAAATACACCCTTCCCCCCAACAATGTCTAGGAGTTCCCCAAGCTTTACTTGAATAGGACTGTACATAAGAATAGGACTGTACATGAGGGCATGCTGGAGGTACGCGTCATACTTGGAGTCGCCAGGGACTTGGCTCTTCTTATTTCCAACAACGGCAGAAAGCAGACACCAGGGAGAGGTGCGTTATGACTAAGAAAGCATTGTGGTACCAGGAGGAAGATAAAAGGAAATCAAGAGCTGTGGAGCTGGTATCTCTGAGTGCATGGACTAAATGGGATCTCCCTGAGAGGAAGCTCACATGGACTGACCTGTGGAGGCTGGAACCTTTGCACAACTCCTTCCTGCATGGAGCGGTGTATGACACACTCCCGACGCCAACAAACCAGCACAGATAAGGTTTGAGGGAAGACCAGCTGTGTAGACTTTGTGCGAAAGGGGCACTCTGGCACACATCCTGGCAGGGTGCAGAATAACACTTTCTCAAGGCAGATACAAATAATTGCTCACACCCTGGAGCAGTAAAGGTGTAAGAAACATCATCACCAAGGGAAGATAACTGCCGCAATTAAGTTCGTGAAAGAGGGACAGGAACCAGTAAAGCCAGCAAAAGCAATACACAGCTTGCTGCAAGGGTCTCAACAATGGGATATGAAGGTAGACTTGGGAAAGAGATTGCAGTTTCCCCAGGTTATCCATACAACCCTGAGGTCTGATGTGGTCCTGTGGTCTGTAAAGGCCCAGAAAATTATCATAATTGAACGAACAGTCACGTGGGGAGCGGGTTGTAACGAGGCCCATGAACGGAAGTGTGACAGATATAAGAGCTTTCTGCAGGCTCCATTCACTTTGGTAAATAGATAAAACACATCCTTACAAGTGTTATTAACTCGTATATATGTGTGTGTGTGTGTGTGTGTGTGTGTGTGTGTGTGTGTTTGTGTTTGTGTGTGTGTATGCATGTGTATCTATGCTAGTGTGTGTCTCTAACTGCTAACTGATAACCGATGTTGGTGTATTTGCATCCCTGTTACTTAGCCCTGAAGCAAAAGAGAGCTATAGGTTGGTACTAATTAGACAGAAAAGGTACCACACATAAAAGACAAAATCGAGGAGAGCCCCAGCATGGCCGCAGTCTCATAACTGAAACAAGTAGAAGTGAGAAAGAAAAAGAAAGAAAAAAGAAGAGAGAAAGAGAAAAATAGAAGAAAGAAAAGGAAAATTGAGAGAGAATTATAGAGAAGACAAAAAGAGAAACGAAACAGAGAAAGAGAGAGAGAAAAAAGGAGAGAAAAGATAAAGAGAATGAGATTGAAAAAAGAAAACGAGAGAGAAAAGAAAGGGAGAGAGAAAAGAAAAGGAGAGAGAGAGAGAGAAATGAGAGGAAGAAAGACAGAAATGAAAGAGTGAGAGAGAGGAAAAAGGATAAAAAGAAAACGAGAGGGAGAAAAAAGGAGAAAAAAGAGAGAGAGCGAGAAAAGAAAGAAAGAGAAAAAGAAACAAGAGGAAGAAAGAGAGAAATGAAAGAGTGAGAGAGAGGAAGAAGGATAAAAAGAAAACGAGAGGGAGAAAAAAGGAGAAAAAAGAGAGAGAGCGAGAAATGAAAGAGAGAGAGAAAAAGAAACGAGACGAAGAAAGAGAGAAATGAAAGAGTGAGAGAGAGGATGAAGGAAAGAAAGAAAACGAGAGGGAGAAAGAGAGAGAAAAAGAAACGAGAGGAAGAAAGAAAGAAATTAAAGAGTGAGAGAGAGGAAGAAGGATAAAAAGAAAACGAGACGGAGAAAGAAGGAGAAAAAAGTGAGAGAGCGAGAAATGAAAGAGAGAGAGAAAAAGAAACGAGACGAAGAAAGAGAGAAATGAAGGAGTGAGAGAGAGGAAGAAGGAAAGAAAGAAAACGAGAGGGAGAAAGAGAGAGAGAAAGAAACGAGAGAAAGAAAGAGAGAAATGAAAGAATGAGAGAGAGGGAGAAGGATAAAAAGAAAACGAGAGGGAGAAAGAAGGAGAAAAAAGCGAGAGCGAGAAATGAAAGAGAGAGAGAAAAAGAAACGAGACGAAGAAAGAGAGAAATGAAGGAGAGAGAGAGAGGAAGAAGGAAAGAAAGAAAACGAGAGGGAGAAAGAGAGAGAGAAAGAAAGAGAGGAAGAGAGAGAGAAATGAAAGAGAGAGAAAAAGAAAAGGGGAGGAAGGAAGAGAGAAATGAAGGAGTGAGAGAGAGGAAGAAGGAAAGAAAGAAAACGAGAGGGAGAAAGAGAGAGAGAAAAAAAGGAGAGGAAGACAGAGAGAAATGAAAGAGTGAGAGAGTGGAAGAAGAATAAAAAGAAAATGAATGGGAGAAAAAAGTTTGAAAGCGAGAAAGAAAGAGAGAAAAAGAAATGAGAGGAAGAAAGAGTGAGAGAAAGGAAGAAGGATAAAAAGAAAACGAGAGGGAGAAAGAAGGAGAAAAAAGTGAGAGAGCGAGAAAAGAAAGAGAGAGAAAAAGAAAAGGAGAGGAAGGAAGAGAGAAATGAAAGAGTGAGAGAGGAGAAGAGGGGATGGGGGGGGGAAGAAGAGGGAGAAGAAAAAAAGGGGAGAGCGGAAAGGAGCCGAGAGAGAAAAGGAAAGGAAGAAAAGGAAGAGAGAAATGAAAGAGTGAGAGAGAGGAAGAGGGATAAAAAGAAAACGAGAGGGAGAAAGAAGAAGAAAAAGGGAGAGAGCGAGAAAAGAAAGAGAGAGAAAAAGAAAACGAGAGGAAGGAAGAGAGAAATGAAAGAGTGAGAGAGAGGAAGAAGAATATGAGAGGGAGAAAGAAGGAGAAAAAAGTGTGAGAGCGAAAAAAGAAAGAGAGAAAGAGGAAGAAGAGAGAAATGAAAGAGTGAGAGAGAGGAAGAAGGATAAAAAGAAAACGAGAGTGAGAAAGAAGGAGAAAAAAGTGAGAGAGCGAGAAAAGAAAGAGAGAAAAAAAGAAACGAGAGGAAGAAGAGAGAAATGAAAGAGTGAGAGAGAGGAAGAATGATAAAAAGAAAACGAGAGGAAGAAAGAAGGAGAAAAAAGTGAGTGAGCGAGAAAAGAAGGAGAGAGTGAGAAAGAAACGAGAGGAAGAGAAAGATAAATGAAAGAATGAGAGAGAGGAAGAAGGATAAAAAGAAAACGAGAGGGAGAAAGAAGGAGAAAAAAGTGAGAGAGCGAGAAAAGAAAGAGAGAAAAAGAAACGAGAGGAAGAAAGAGAGAAATGAAAGTGTGAGAGACAGGAATAAGGATAAAAAGAAAAGGAGATGGAGGAAAAAGGAGAAAAAAGTGAGAGAGCGAGAAAGGAAAACGAGAGAGAAAAAGAAATGAGACGAAGAAAGAGAGAAATGAAAGAGTGAGCGAGGGGAGGAAGGGTAAAAAGAAAACGAGAAGGAGGGAGAAGGAGATAAAAGTGAGAGTGCGAGAAAAGAAAGAGGGAGAGAAAAAGAGATGAGAGGAACAGAGAAAGAGAAAAAGAAAGAGAGATAAGAGAAAAGAAAAAGAGAAAGAGAGAATGATAATGAGGAAATGAGAGAGTAAGAGAGAACAGACAAAGAAAACGAGCGAAAGAGAGAAAAGAAAGAAGAGAGAGAGAGAGAGAGAAAGGAAACAGAGAGACAAAGAGAGAAAAGGAAAAGATAAAGAGAGATAGGGAGAAGGAAAACCAGAAAATAAAAAGAGTGAGAAAAGAAGCAGAGAGGGAGAGAGAGAGAATAGTAAAAGAGAAAGAAGGAGAGGAAGAGAGTAAGATGGAAGATAAGAGAAGAAAAAGGTACTGAGAGAAATAAAGAGAGAAGATGGGAGAGAGAGAGGAAGAAAGAGGAAAAACAAACACTGAAAGAGAGAGAAATGAGAAAGAGAGGGATAAAAGAGACGTAAAAGGGATAAAGAGAATGAGAGAAATGAAAGAGTGAGAAAGAGAGAAAAGAAAGGGAGAAGGCAAGAGAGGAGGGAAATGAAAAAAGTAAGTCCCTTAAAGGGAGAAAAGGAAAAGAGGGAAAGAAGAGAAAAAGGAAAGGACAAAGAGACAGAAAGAAAGAGAGGGAGAGGGAGGAAGAGAGAAAAGGAAATTGAGAGAGCGAGAGAAAGAGAGAAGAGAAAAATTACCAGAGAAAGGAGATAACAGAGAGAAAGAGGAAGAGAGGAAAGTTAGTTAGTTAATTTGGCTCAAAAGCAAATAGCAAGGCCATGTTGGGGGACATGGAGTTAAGTACAGGGTGGTGTTCATGTAAAGAGTTCAGGCCACTTGAGGTCCAGGGAGGCTTTGAACAAAGCGGTCGTCGGCATCTTCACCATCTCGTCTGGCAGCTTGTTCCACGGATCCGCAACCCGGACGGAGAAAGCTCCTCTCCTTCGATTGAGATGAAATCGTCGCAGGTAGAGCTTTTCGGAATGACCCCGCAGCCGACATCCGGAGCAGGAGTGAAGAACAGCTCTTTCGAGAGGTTACACTTCCGCTTATGATGTTGTGGGCGAGAATGAGATCACCACGGCGGCGGCGTTTTTCAAGAGAATAAAGGTCGAGCGTCCTCAGCCTTTCTTCGTAGGACAAATTTTTGAGACCATGAACCATGCGGGTAGCCAGCCTCTGGACTCTTTCGAGATGCTGTATGTCTTTGAGGAGATAAGGAGAAGAGGCTTGAATCCCATACTCCAATATGGGTCTCACCAGCGTGACATAGAGTGGTAGGAATATGGCTGCTGTGAGCATTCCGAATGACCGTCGAATCAAAAACAGAATTCCGCGCACTTTGTTGGCAGCATGGACGCACTGGGCTGAAGGCGAAAAGGAGGAATCCACCAAGATACACAGGTCCCAATCGTTAGACCACTTCCAAATTTGGTGGAGGCATCGACGAAGATCCTCTATACTACCGCGAGGAGCGACCAGTTTGATATCGTCGGCAAATAGAAGGGTGTTTTGCGTGAGGTCGTCGGGCAAGTCATTTATGAAGACTAAGAACAACAAGGGCCCAAGCACTGAACCTTGAGGCACGCCACTGCTCGCACTGGAGACGACGGACCGCGAACCATTAACTTGGACTTGGAAGGAGCGATCTGAGAGGAAGGCACCAACCCATCGTACAATATCCGGATGGAAACTATATGCTTGAAGCTTGACAAGTAGTAGGCGGTGGTTTACCGAGTCAAAAGCTTTGGCAAAGTCCAATAAAACGATGTCAACAGCATCACTATCATCGAGGATGCGCGTCACCAATTCTTCCATTACTAGTAAGTTGGTCAAGCATGATCTCTTCGGCACGAAGCCGTGTTGGGAATCAGTGATCGAGGCTGTGATTAGGAGGTGGAGCATCATACTTTTCTTAAGGATGGTTTCGAACATCTTGCTGATTATTGATGTAAGGGAAACCGGTCGGTAGTTAAGCGAGATAAAGAGATAAGAGATAAGAGAGATAAAAGGAAGCGAGTAAGGGAGAGAGAAGGAGGGAAAAGAAAAGGAGAGAGATAAAGAAGAGAGTATAGTAAAAGAGAGAAAAGTAAAGCAGGAGAGAAAGGTAAAAGATCGGGGGAGAAGGAGAGAAGAGAAAAAGAGAGGGGGAGAAAGAAGGAGGGAAATGAGGAAAAAGAAAGTGAAAGATAAGAATAGGAAAGGGTGAGAAAGAGAAAGGAGACAGAGAGGGAAAGAGGGGAATATAGGAGAGAAAAATGAGTGGGAAATAGAGAGAGAGGAAGAAAGATATAAAAGAGAGTGAGAGAGGAAGGAAAGAGAGAGAAAGAGAGAACAAAGAGTAAGAGACATAGAGAGAGAAAGATAGAAAAGAAAATGTGAGACAATGAATGAAGAAGAGAGAGGAAAGGGAGAGAGAGAGAGAAAAGGGAAAGAGAAAGGGCATCAAAGAAAGAGAGACAAGTAAAAGAGAAGCAGAGAGAGAAAGAGAGAGAAAGAGATAAAAGTAAAAGAGAAAGAGAGACGAAAGGGAAAAAGGTTGGGTGAAAGAGAGAAAAGGAATAGTGAAGGAGACAGAGAGAGAAAGAAAGAAGAAAGGTAATAGAGAGAGAGATAAAGAAAGAGAAATGGAAAAAGAGAGAAACAGAGAAAAGTAAAATGGAAAAAGAGAGAAAAGAATGAGAGAGAGGGAAAAGAGGGAGAAAGAGAGAGGGAGAAAGAAAGAGAGAGAAGAAGAAGGGAAAGAGAAAGAATGTAAGAATAGAAAGAGAAAGAAATGAAAGAGAGAGAGACGGAGAGAGAAAGAGAGAAATTGAGAAATAGAGAAAGAGAAAGAGAGAGAAAGAGAGAAAAAGAAAATGGGAAAAGAGAGAGTAAAAGAGACACGGAGAGAGAACGAAAGACAGAGAAAGTGAGAAATGAAAGAGGGAGAGAAAGAGGAAAGAAAACGAGAAAGAGAGTGAGAGACAAAGAGAGAAAAGAGAGAGAGAGAGAGAGAAAATGGAATTTCTCTATTTCACATGTCCTCACTTTCTTCATTACAGATTAATAAACCTATTGATGGAGATGGAACAACTCCTTTAATGGTGGCCTGTGGAATGGGCGCCGATAGAAGAATCACCGAAATATTGTTAGAAGCTGGTGCGGAGTTAGGAACAAAAGACATATTTGGTCGTACAGCTTTGCATTGGGCTGTGATTTGGTAAGTTGAGAATCAAGTAAAATCTGCAGATGTGTTTTTGTTTGTAAATTTGTTGCAATTGCAGACACAGGTTCAATATCGAAACAGGCCATGGTAGTTGCAGTGGGACAACAGCACAACAGCAGACTAGCAAACAACAACAACAACAAGCTTCTCTTTAGTCATCGATGCAATTCATTAGTCATTATTCAATCATAACAATCCCGATGATGATGATGATAACGGCGATGATGATGATGACGATGACGGTATTGATGATGTCGATCATCATGATGGTGTTGTTGATTATGATGATGATGATGGAGGCAATGATGGTGATGCTGCTGCTGCTGCTGATGATGATAATGATAATGATGATGATGATGATAACGACGATGATGATGATGACGATGATGATGATGACTGTGATTATGCCGATGATGATGATTATAATTATAGTGGCGATGAATGATGATGATGACGACGATGATGATGATGATTATGATGATGACGATGATAACCACGATGATGAAGCTGATGATGGTGATGGTGTTGATGATGATGATGATGATGATTATGATGATGATGATCATGATGTTGATGATAACGACGATGATGAAGATGACGATGGTGATGGTGATGATGATGATTATGATGATGATGACGATAATGATGATGATGATGATGATGGTGATGATGATGATAACGACGATGATGAAGATGATGAAGATATTGATAATAATGATGATGATGATGATGATGATAATGATGATGATGATGATGTGGATGATGATGATGACGACGATGATTATTATGATTATCGTGATGATGACGATGATGATGATGATTATGATGTTATTATTATGATGATGATGATATTGATGAGGTTGATCTTGCTGTTGATGATGATGTTGATGATGATGATAGATGCGGTGATGATGATGATGATGATGATGATGATGATGACGATGGTGATGATTATGATTATAGTGGTAATGAATGATGATAATATTGATTATGATGATATTGGAGATGTCGAAGATGATAATGATGATGATGGTGTTGGCAATGAGGGTGATGATGATGAAGGCTATGATGATGATGATGGTGATGATGATGATAGTGATGATAATGATGGTGATGATGGCGATGATGATGATGATGATTATGTCAATGATGGAGGTGGTGGCAATGATGATGATGGTAATGATGTTGATGAACATGATATTGATGATAATAGTGCAGGTGATGAAGATGGTGATGATGATGAAGGCGATGATGATGATGGCGATGATGGCGATGATGATGATGGCGATGATGATGATGATGATTATGTCAATGATGGAGGTGGTGGCAATGAGGATGATGGTAATGATGTTGATGAACATAATATGGATGATAATAGTGCAGGTGATAATGATGGTGATGATGATGAAGGCGATGATGATGAGGGCGATGATGGCGATGATGATGATGGCGATGATGATGATGATGATTATGTCAATGATGGAGGTGGTGGCAATGATGTGATGATGGTAATGATGTGATGAACAAATAGGATGATATAGTGCAGGTGATAATGATGGTGATGATGATGAAGGCGATTGATGATGAGGGCGATGATGGCGATGATGATGATGGCGATGATGATGATGATGATTATGTCAATGATGGAGGTGGTGGCAATGATGATGATGATGGTAATGATGTTGATGAACATGATATTGATGATAATAGTGCAGGTGATGAAGATGGTGATGATGATGAAGGCGATGATGATGATGGCGATGATGGCGATGATGATGATGGCGATGATGATGATGATGATTATGTCAATGATGGAGGTGGTGGCAATGAGGATGATGGTAATGATGTTGATGAGCATGATATTGATGATAATAGTGCAGGTGATAATGATGGTGATGATGATGACGATAATGTTTCGTCTCAAAGCCAAAATATTTTCATATTTAATGTAAATTAGTCAATGTTTCTATCTTTTACTCTCAGTGATCAACCTCATGCTGTGGAGATCTTACTATCTCGGGGTTGTGACGTAAGTATCTTATTTATATCCTTTCGTATGTTCTACTGAAGACGAAAGAATCTATTATGAGATTAATTCCAAAATTGATTCAATATAGAAATAACGAACTTTTTAAAAAACATTCTATCGTCCGGCTTTTCCCGATTTCAGTTCTTCGTGTTTTTTTTCTGTAGCGAGTAAATAATATGTGGAAATTGACGATTTAAAAGTCTGTTATCAGCAAATTGGCATTGAAATACTTTTCTTTAGCCCTTATTTATAAGTTGTTTATAATTAACTGTAAAGTATTTAATATGCTGCCACATTTTTGATGGAATATTTTTTCTGTAAAAAAAATTCATCCTATATTAGTTGTAGTTTATATATATATATATATATATATATATATATATATTATATATATATATATATATATATATATAATATACATACATACTTACATACATACATACATATATATATATATAAATATGTATACACACGTATATATGAGTTGTATATACATATATATATATAAATATGTCTACACACGTATATATGAGTACGTATACACACACACACAACACCACACATATATATATATACATATTATATATATATATATATATATATATATATATATATATGATATATAATATATATATATATATATATATATATATATATATATATACTTCCTGAGCCCACGTATTTTCCCCCATAACTTTCTGGTGTTTCCTACTTTTTAATGTAATCATTGATTTTGGATGACTATTATGTTGAGAAAACGGAATCATTTGATTAGTTTCAAACCAATCGCAACTCCAGAGATAATTGTTGATTAAGACATTGCAAGGGATGGATTTTCAGAAAATTTCATTAAGAAATGTTTATATAAAAAGCTTGATGAGGAACATACAACATCATATATATATATATATATATATATATATATATATATATATATAGGCACAGGAATGGCTGTGTGGTAAGTAGATTGCTTACAAACACATGGTTTCGGGTTCAGTCCCACTTAGTGGCACTTTGGGCAAGTGTCTTGTACTATAGCCTCGGCCCGACCAAAGCCTTTGAGTGTTTGGTGGACGGAAACTGGAAGAAGCCCGTCCTATATATGTATTATATATATAAATGTGTTTGAGTGTGCGTGCTTGTTCCCCACCATCGCTTGACAACCGATGCTGGTGTTTTACGCCCACGTACTTAACGGTTCGGCAAAGAGATCGATAGAATAAGTACTAGGCTTACAAATAATAAGTCCTGGTTGTCAAATCCTCGACTAAATGTGGTACTCAAGCATGGCCACAGTCAAATGATGGAAACAAGCAAAAGAGTAAAGAGATCTATTTACATACACACACACACAAATGTATATATATATATATATATATTTGTGTGTGGTGTGTATATATATATATACATATATATATATATATATATTATACATATATATATATATATATATATATATATATATATATATATTATATATACATAAATATATATACATATTTATATATGTATATACATACGACGAGCTTCTTTCAGTCTCCATCTACCAAATCACTCACAAGGTTTGCTCAGCCTGAGGCTACAGCAGAAGACACTTGCACATTGTGCCATGCAGTGAAAATGAACCGGAACCATGTGGTTGGTTTCATTTTCACTGCATGGCACAATGTACAAGTGTCTTCTGCTGTAGCCTCAGGCTGAGCAAACCTTGTGAGTGGATTTGGTAGATGGAGACTGAAAGAAGCTCGTCGTATTGTAATATATATTATTAAATATGTATATATATTTATGTATATATATATTATATATATATATAGATATATATATATAATTATATATATATATATGTAGTATGTATATATATATATATATAATATATATATATATAATATATAGGTATATATATTATATATATAATATATATATATATATATATATATATATAATATATATATATATGTATGTGTGTGTGGTGTGTCTGTGTACGTGCGTGTGTTTGTGTGTCTGTGTTTGTCCCCCAACATCGCTTGACAACCGATGCTGGTACTAGGCTTATTGGGGTTGATTTGCTTGACTAACGACAGTGCTCCAGCATGGCCACAGTCACATGACTGAAACAAATGAAAGAATAAAAGAATAAATGTAATTATGAACACACACACATACACACACATACACATTTTGCTGCTCTATGTGTTTATTTATTGAGTTATTCATCCTATATGCGTGTGCTTGTGTGTGTGTATAAATATATTTATATGTACATATGTATGTGTGTATACGCGTGTGTGTATATACAATAGAAATCTGCATTACCTACTCCCCACCCCAATCATTCCACCTGTTTAATTAATTTCATTCCTTCTCTTCTCTTTTTCTGTGAGTTTTTCTTTTAATTCTTCACCACCCGACTCCCCTTTCAGACACCATTTTTAATGTTTTTATTCTTTTCTTTTTCAGGTTAATCCTCAAGATGTAAATGGTCAAACACCGCTGCACTTCGCCTGTTCGTCCGGACACTTGCACATTGTCGAGCTGTTGTTGGGTCACAATGGCATCGATGCCAATGTGGTAGACAACGATGGAGACACACCACTGCATGTGGCAGTTCAGGAGTAAGTTCCCATTGGATCTGGAATATCCAAATCTGTTTCTTTTATGTTTTCAATAATGTTTATTTCTTTTTCATTCAGTCATTCATGTCATAATCCCACCACGGGGTCATTGTCTTTTTTCTCTCTTTCGCACTGTAACCTACTTTATTAATTAATCATCACCATAATTGTTATTGTTGTTGCCTGATTGGACACTTTACTTCATCTCGTTCTCCATTTCTTCAACGTCACAGGTTCAAATCCTCTCTCTTCTTCCTTTCATCCCATCTAGAACTACTTTCTCTCTCCTCTCTCTCTCTCTCTCTCTCTTCTTCCTCACTCTCTCTCCTTTGTAGTTTCCCTATTTACTCTGACCCTGGGCTAAATACAGAATCATCCCCTTACAGTATTTACATTTGTCTCTTTATGTTCCATGTTCAAATCCTACCAGAATATTTACTATCACTTTGGGGTCAATATAATCTGTACCAGTAATACCCAGGGGTTCCTTTAATAAACTGTCTTCCTTCTTTTCTCCTGTTCTTGTTTCTAATTACTTTCAGAGGAAATAAATTGTGTTATTTTATTTACGACTCTTTACGTTCAGAGTTCAAATCCTGCCAAGGTCAACTTCTCCTTCCATCTTTGCAAGGTTGATAAAATACAATACCAGTCATGTACTGGGGTCCATATGATTACCTGTAGCCCTTCTTTCCTTCCTAAATTTCATGTTTATATAAGCTGTCAGAGTTCTTAGCAGTATTTTTCCTGTCTTTACATTTCTGGGTTTACTCAGGGGTTTATATATCATTGTTCTACTGTGTAGAGTGTGTATTGAATAAATATATATGTGTGTGTGAGTATGTGTGTACTAACTGCTGTAATTAAGTTATTGTTACCTAATTACATTTGTTTTCTTTAATGACCTAATAATTATTATCTCAAGCTGTGTAATGTTTGTTTTTTTATTCATGTTTTTCTTTCCTCATCCATTACTTTCAGGCAAAGCTATGAATTGGTGTGTCTATTGCTGAAGCAGGTTAGTTAATAAATACATATTATATACACTCTCCAGTATTATATTGATCTGTATACTATAAATATTACCAATGTACCAGTGAAATAATGGGGATAGATTTAATCACATGTACTACAAAAGCCTTGTGTTTGTGGAGGAATTGTATATTGATCATGTTGATGTTGATATTAGCGGTGTGGACAGTCCAACTGACCAGCACCACTGATAATAATATTTTTAATGGTCAAATGAAACAAGGTCATTATGAGATGAACCAAAATATAACAGACATCAGGTATATATATATATATTAATTGTTTTAGACATTTGCCTGCAGCCATGCTGGGGCATCACCTTGAATTTTTAGTCAACTGCATCGATCCCAGTCCTTTCTTTTATTTTAAGCATATCACTTATCCTCTCAGC
>NW_021832581.1:0-30000 GCF_006345805.1 Octopus sinensis | reverse complement strand
ATGTATGTATGTATGTATGTATGTATGTATGTATGTATGTATGTATGTATGTATGTATGTATGTATGTATGTATGTATGTCTGCACGCACACACTCACACACGTTGTGATATAATTGCCACTTAGTCTACCTCAGGAATTTCACGGTTTTTTGAGTTTTATTACAAATGGGGGATTGGGAAATGGAGTATTGACCCATTTTGCATCGGACACTTGTGGGTTGGATACTGTACAATTGGATGTGTTGCATCCTCCGATGCAGATGCATCTCATCTGGTGTCTTGTTTTACAGAAGAAACCTCACTAAATATTCTCGGTTTCGCTTGGCATGTTGTTGCCAGGAGGTTGTTGGCTATAATGCTATAATCCAAGAACCTACTGACAACAACAACATACCAAGCGACACCGAGAACTCTCCCACCTGCAAGGAATCGATGCAAGATGGGTCAAACCAATGGTTGTGATGGATAAAGTTTCTCGTGAACTTCATTTTACATATTCCTCATTCAACATATATATTTATATATCCAACAGTAATGTATATAAATCTCTCTCTCTCTCTCTCTCTCTCTCTCTCTCTCTATATATATATATATATATATATATATATATATATATTTATATTTGAGTGTGTCTCTGTGTATGTGTGTGTGCACGCGCATTAATTTCATGGTGGTGGACACTAACCACCTCAACAGTTTTATGAACCTCTTATTAATTATAGCAACATCAAAAGTATACTTTAGAAATTTTGATTCTTCTTTACTAGTCTTGATCTGTTAATCATGTGTTCACTCGTGTTCAGCTCCCCTAAAACTTACTATAGTTAGGAAGAAAGGTAGATTAAGCTGAAACAATCTATTTAGGACATCTTTATCCTGTCTAGAACACATTCTCATAGCAACATCTAGAGGATCTTACGAAGGTTGATTTTACGGACAAACATCAAATGTACATGATCAGTTTGATCAAGTATACAGTAGAAGACAATAATGACACATTGATATCCATCCTGATTTTCATGTAAATTTTCATTTTCTATTTTTACTTCCACAAAGGGTTCACTTCAGTTGGATATTAAGAATAAAAAGGAAAGGACACCATTGCTTGAAGCCGTTTCCCGGGGTCACCTCGGAATGACACACAAGCTAATAGCACTGGGTGCAGACATAAATGCTGTTGATGGTGAAGGTAACAGCTGTTTGCACCTGGCCGTGGAAAGAGAAGTGTTTGATTCCGAGGATGCACCCTTGGATTTACTAAACGAAGTAAGTTTTTAAATTGTTTGCGTATATATATATATATTATATGTGTGTGTGTGTGTGTGTGTGTGTGTGTGTTGTGTGAATTTGTGTATTTGTGAGTCTTTGTGTGAGTGTGAGAGACAGACAGACAGACAAACTTTGCTTGTCATGTATCAATTCTCCCCTATCAACCCCATCCTCCATTACCATTCCGTGATCCAGTCTCCCCTTATGACCCGAGTGATATTATGTAACAAACAATATTCCATCTCCTTTCACTCTCAAAGATGTCGTCTCACCACGGTCGAGAGGTGACCCATCTCGGTTGTTGGCCATATAAACACAGCCATCACAATGTGACGGAGAAGTGGCCTATTTAATAGAGGAGATATTATTCTCAATTAACAATGATGCAGGATAGAAGAGATGTCTGAGCTTTATAGTGCTGGTGCCATGGTAAATACATCCAGTCCATTCTATGAAGAATTCTGAGTGAAACTGCTCTCTATCCTACTTCTTGTACACGACATGAATCCACTGACTTCTTGTGGACATGTCATAACAATGTTCAATATTAGGACCCTAGAGAATGAATACAATAAAGCATGGTCCTTAGTGAGATTTCCTGTATTTAAGTTCTGTACTTAGGCACACACACACACACACACACACACACAAACACTCACACACACAAACACACACAAGTAATGATTTTCAGTTTGAGTATATATCTTGTAAAATGCTGTTTAAAGCCCGTTTACTGTATTCGGCTATCTGATGTCATCAACAGTATGGACTTCAATACTACTGGACTTTTTGCTGTCATCTCATAAATGAAGCAGTTTTTTATAATTCTTATATTTTTCAAAATTAAGATAAACAAAGTACTTTTTTCTGTTAATCTAAAACATATTCTCCTTCATTTTCTACAATGCTCTTCCATCTATCTGGTAGACTTGCAAGTCGCCTCTTCCAAAATTCACTTGTCCGTGATTAAAAATACTCCTCCATTACTCTTCTGACTTGACACTAATTCCTGCTTCCTTTACTTTACCGTCATCATTCAAAGATGCTTCTTGCTTAATTATGGAAACATTATTGATATGTTTGGTTATGTCTGTGTGGTATTGACTTTGTTATGTTATAGGTGTTTTTGTTTCTGATATAACTTATGTTCTTTCTTCTCATGTTGTGTTATATTTATATATACAATACTCTTTCTTATGGCCACATGCTCGCCTTTATCAAGCCAATTATATAGATAGGTTCTTGTTGGTTTGTTCTTCCTATATTTGATTTTTCTATTGAATATATTGTGATATGATTGACAAGTAAATATTACTCATTAATTAACAATAAGCTTGATGTTAATCAATACGGTTTGTCCTGCTCAATGTAATGACAATATATTAGAGGGTGTCTCAGTGTTGAAAATAAAGTAAAAACATGAAAATGGAAATGGACTCAATTAAAGATTATGTAGGAACTCAATACTTTGTAATTGCTTTAATTGGTGGATAAACAACCTATAGTAAATTTAGATGAACTTTTGTGTAATTAGGGGCATTTGTTTTGAATATTTGTGTAATATTGTCATCATTTTATATTTCATCATTTGTAGTGCTGCACTCCCTTAACCTGAAGAGGATGAAATGCTCTCTGGGTAGTAGTTTCGGGATATCTCGCCAGCCAGGGAGCGGACTTTCACCATAAAAACAACAAAATAACACACCATTGGACCTCATTAAGGACCCAAATTTGAGAAGAAAATTAGAAGCGTTTTACCACCACAGTAAGTATTTCCTGGCAATGGAACAGATAAACCAGTACATTTTCTATTTTGTATATAATCATGTTTATATGTTTATTTCGTTTTAATTCTACCATACATTATACTGTCGCTAGTGTTTTTGTCAAAGGCCACACAATAAACAATATGCAGTTGTCAGGAGATCAAAGAAAGAACACGATTTTGATTACATTCACATGATTCGTAGTGTTGCCAGTTATACTTCACTGTCCACCCCAACCTACCCCTCTTCGTTCCCTATTTTAAAGATTTGTGATCAATAGGAAAATATAGATCTAAATAATGAAGTGAATGAATTCCATTTTGAGACTGTTACTTAGAATTAAGTGGAATTTATCTGTCTACCAACATCTTTTTCTCACTCTTCTATGTCCGAATCAGTCAATATTAAGAATGATTTCATAGAAAAATAACCTACAAACACACACCAACTGTGTATATATTATATTTCTGCAAATACTGATGGAATATTGCCACATATCTTCATAGAAAAAAAAACCTGCCAGGAAACGTAAATAATTCAAGTAACACATATACCATTACTAGGTGTTTTAGTCGCCTTTCACTCCCGTATTTTATAAGATTTGGCAATTTCTTTGCCATACATCTCTCTGTATTAGCTACTTAAGAAGCAGACACATTTCCCCCTCAGTGAATATACAAAACTTTCTTTGTCTGTTGAAATTTAAATATCACTCTTTTACTTGTTTCAGTCATTTGACTGCGGCCATGCTGGAGCACTGCCTTTAGTCGAAAAAATCGACCCCAGAACTTATTCTGTGTAAGCCTAGTACTTATTTGCCGAAACGCTAGATTACGGGAACGTAAACACACCAACATTGGTTGTGAAGCGATGGTGGAGGGACAAACACAGACAGACAAATATACACACAAACACACACACATATATATATATATATATATATATATATATATATATGCGATGGGCTTCTTTCAGTTTCCCTCTACCAAATCCACTCAAAAAGCATTGGTCAGTCCGAAGCTATAGTAGAAGTCACTTGCCGAAAGTGCCACGCAGTGGGACTGAACCCAGAACCATGTGGTTGGTAAGCAAGCTACTTACCACACATCTACTCCTGCGCCTATTGTTCAGAGATATTGATTTTTGGACTGTATAAATATAGATCTGTTTTCTTCAATTGACAAGCCTCAGAAGATTTTCTCTACTTTTACAAATGATCGTTTATGTGAATGTTGTAATAATAATATAATGTCTATAGAGCGCAGCTGAAGTTACTGGAAAGGGGCAAAATAGGGGACAGAAAACTGCAATTAGTCAAAGAAAGGCAGCAATGGAAGCTAGAAGTAGATGCACGATACATATAATAAAACAACCCGAAAGGAGGGAAACAGTAAAAGAGTTATATCAAAGAAAGAAGACATAGGTACATCAGGAAGAGTGTTAGGGAATTTCAGGAAATATGGAAGTTTTGAAGAATGCAGTGTCCTGATATCTAACAAGAGATATCAGTTTATTTCATGCTTCAAAAATTCTGAACAGCGAAAAATATTTCTGAAAGTCATGGGTGCTGCACTGCTTTTCTCTTTGTTATAAGCATGTCTGCTGGTGTTAGAGAAATTGCTTTCAAAACGATTACCAAAGTTGTCGTTGGGAAGATGGTGGATATTCTTGTGGGATTCCACTGAGTCAGCTGTTAGACATCCAAATTTTAATGTACTCAGATGATACCGAGAGAAACAATACATTCAAGATATGGTGAGTGACAGAGTGTATTTGCCTAGTTGTACGTAATATTCTAGACAGGATGGGGTTCCAGATTGGAGGTGAATACCGTAAGTTTGGACATACCATTTCCCATACGTAACTTTAAACAGACAACTTGACAAAGTGCAAGACAAAGCGTTTTCAGAGAGATGCTAAGATACTTTCGATCTTTTTGATGACTTTAGGAATGTGAATCATCCGTCAAATGTCCTTCTTGACATTAATCCCGAGGTCCAGTTCTGGGTTTACCTTCCATAATGTATAGTGG
This sequence comes from Octopus sinensis, assembly GCF_006345805.1. Taxonomy (NCBI): domain Eukaryota; kingdom Metazoa; phylum Mollusca; class Cephalopoda; order Octopoda; family Octopodidae; genus Octopus; species Octopus sinensis. The sequence goes on along the minus strand of NW_021832581.1, from coordinate 24,932 downwards.
TGCACCTATCTACAACTAGCTTAATTTAGACAGCACCTTGCTGCAAAATGTCCAGATGAGGCTGAAGCAATGATCTGTAGCGTAGAGTAACCTGCTTCAGTTTGGCATCAAATAAAATTAATACATTTCCAGAAACAACAATGGACTAAAACAGATCCTACCAATCTTCAGGTGTGATTCTATAGTATCTTTACGCTGTGACTACTTCTTATTAAGCAAGAATGAACGACATCAGAGATTTATGTAAATTAAACCTCACCCAAAAATCAGACAGCTTCAACATAATTCGTTTGTGTGGCAGAGAATTAAAGGCTTTGCTGAAGTCGAGGTAAACAACATCTACCCAACAGCCACAATATGTTATTTAGGTGATTGTCTTGAAGAAATTCTGTGAGTTGGTTACAGCAGCTAGAATTAGGGAAAAATCCAAATTGTGAGGATGGAATAAGGTTATGTGAATTCCAGATTCTTCAAAGTATCTCTCTCTGTCACAGAACACCATAAATTTGATGAGGCAGCTAATGAAAATGATTGGACAATAATTGGTAGTTATTAAGGGGTCACCTTTTTATACCCTTCTTGGATAAGGAAATGACAGTGGCAATTTTCCATAGTTTTGTAGTCAGCCAAATTAGAAGAGGAGAAAAATTTAATGTAGTAGAAAAGAAGATGTCACGTTTAAGGAACAAATATACGACGCCATCAATAAAGGGGAAGCATCGTGACACATCGTGACACATAATCAACAAGTGTATCGATTGAGGACCCTTATCAGCAGAGTTAGTTATTTGCCGAGGCTTTTTCGACAATTTTCAAACAAGATGATGGTCGTGAACCCCCTCCATTTGATAGATCGGTACCTCCAATGCCTAGATTGGTCATCACTCGGGACGAAGTCGAACGCGTTATTCAAGGCCTCGATATCAACAAGGGTCACGGCCCTGATGGCATACACCCACAGGTTATCAAAGCGTTGGATCCGGTCATCTGCCAACCTTTAACACTTCTATTCAATATGTCATTAGCGACGGGTGTTGTACCTGCGGACTAGAGAACAGCGATAATCTGCCCTATTTTCAAGAAAGGGTGCCGCAAAGACCCACTTAACTACCAACCGGTTTCCCTTACTTCAATATTCAGCAAGATGTTCGAAACCATCCTTAAGAAAAGTATGTTGCTCCACCTCCAAAACACAGCCTCTATCTCTGATTCCCAACACGGCTTCGTGCTGAAGAGATCATGCTTGACCAGCTTACTGGTAATGGAAGAATTGGTGGCGCGTATCCTGGATGATGGTGATGCTGTTGACATCGTTTTATTGGACTTTGCCAATGCTTTTGACTCGGTTAACCACCGCCTATTACTTGTCAAGCTTCAAGCATATAGTTTCCATCCGGATATTGTACGATGGGTTGGTGCCTTCCTCTCAGATCGCTCCTTCCAAGTCCAAGTTAATGGTTCGCGGTCCGACATCTCCAGTGCGAGCAGTGGCGTGCCTCAAGGTTCAGTGCTTGGGCCGTTATTGTTTTTAGTCTTCATAAATGACTTGCCCGACGACCTCACGCAACACACCCTTCTATTTGCCGACGATGTCAAACTGGTTGCTCCTCGCAGTGATATAGAGGATCTTCGTCGATGCCTCCACCAAGTTCGGAGGTGGTCAAACAAACGGGACCTGTGTCTGAATGTGTCAAAGTGCTGTCATCTGCCTGTTGGCTCTCCTCCTGCAACTCAACTTGATTTCGAGCCGGGTCGTCTGCTGCTGGAGAGGACCGATCAGGTAAAGGACCTGGGTATCTTGGTAGATTCCTCCTTTTCGCCTTCGGCCCAGTGCGGCCATGCTGCCACCAAAGCACGCGGAGTTCTGTTCTTGATTCGACAGTCATTCGGAATGCTCACAGCAGCCATATTCCTACCACTCTATGTCACGCCGGTGAGACCCATATTGGAGTACGGGATTCAAGCCTCTTCTCCTTATCTCCTCAAAGACATACATAATCTCGAAAGAGTCCAGAAGCTGGCTACCCGCATGGTTCTTGGTCTTAAGCATTTGTCTTATGAAGAAAGGCTGAAGACGCTCGACCTTTATTCTCTAGAAAAACGACGACGCCGTGGTGATCTCATTCTTGCTCACAACATCATAAGCAGAAAGTGTAACCTCTCGAAAGAGCTGTTCTTTACTCCTGCTCCAGAGCGTCGGCTGCGGGGTCATTCCGAAAAGCTCTATCTATGACAATTTCATCTCAATCGAAGGAGAGGGGCTTTCTCCGTCCGGGTTGCGGGTCCGTGGAATAAGCTGCCGGACGACATAGTGAAGATGTCGACGACCGCTCGGTTCAAAGTCTCCCTTGACCAGAAATGGTCTGAACTCTTTGTATGACCACCCTCTCTGTACATAACTCCCTGTCCTCCTACATAACCTTGCTTTCGCTTTTTGAGCCAATAAAAAAATGAATTGAAAAAAAATATTGAATTGAATTGAATATGTATATATATATACATATATGATAGATCGCTAGCCACTACACATTCTTTATTTTCTCTCCTTGTTTCCTTCTGTATTCCTTCCTGTTGAAGAGTGTAGGCTCGAAACTTTAAAGACTTTTTCACTTCCCGAGCGTTAAACTTATACATATGTTTGTTGTCTACACTACTTGTCTTCGTCTTGTTTTTTCTTTTCGTGAATTCTCTCTCTCACTCTCTCTCTCTGTATATGTATATGTATATGTATATATATAAGTAATACTCGTAGGCCACGCCAGCGTGACTATCTGTTCCAATGGACTCCACTGCGAATTTTGAACCCCAAGAGAACAACTCCTCCAGTTGGTTAACAATGCGGAACTGCATCCGATAAATTGAGCAGCAGGGAGCGAACCCCTACCATCTTCTAGGGATGTGTCTAGCTGACCAGTACTAGTTTCGGGTAATTTCTGCCACTCTGCAGTGCTGGAAACCTCATCTGCTAATCTGTGTTGACGGGATGTATACAATACAGTATGTGTATATAAAGAAACCTGTGTAGATATATTTCTTCAGAAGAAATGAGTTCGATGTTAGAAGTGAAATATATTTCTGGAATATATGTAGTTCACTGTGTGTCAACCAAATTTCTATGATGTGTCAGGGTCAAGACAAACATTTATCAATGTATGTATGCATGTGTGTGTATGTATGTATGTGTGTGGTGTGTGAGCATGCCATTTAACTACACAAATATCTGTATGTATGTAATGTTTAAAGAAGATTTTCTGCTGTACTCTTGGTAGTTACTGATGTATCTTATAATATTCTCTATTCCGAACATGTAAATAATGTAATATTTGTTATAAATGAATGTTATTGATTGGATGTTTCTGTTTTGTCCACAGATGTTTGTGGTGCAGAAATAAAGCGGCCACAACAAAAGTCCATCCATGTGGACACCTTGTAATATGTAAGGGATGTTCAAACGTTCCACTTCAACAATGTCTGAAGTGTTTAAAACCTGTAACAAGCAGAGGTCGAGTTGGTAAGAAAATCTTTGCTGATCTGTCTGTTTGTCCTGCTTGTCCCATTGCCCTTATTGTGTAGAATAATATACTTCATGTTGTTATGTAGACAGAGGTCTGCCATAATCTGGCAGATTTATGATAAAAGGTGTTCCTAGTGTCTGTTCTCTGTAATAGTATATCTCTCACACTACATCCACTAAACATTGACCTTATCCAAGTAGGAAACATGTCACACTTCAAGAGGGTTGTAGTCTGCAACATAAAAATAATGGAGGATTCTGCAAGATAATTAGTGAGTAACTGAAGTATCAATAAATCTCCATCAACTCTATAATTAATTATGAGTTATTAGAAGATAAGTAAATACAACAGTACTTACAAGGACATCAGTGTCATCTTTGGTAAAGTATTAAAATTAGTAGAATATTTTAAAGGAGTAAAATGTATGTGTCACCTGTGTTTGAGACTTCAACACGCAACTCCATGTTGCTGTGTTGGTCTTTGGGTGATATCAAGGCTAACAGAGACACTGTTTTGTCCGTCTCTCAAATTTAGGTTTTGGTTCTGACTTGAGTGTCACATTCCAACCAGATCATGAAACCTTCAAATATTTCCTGAATAAGATGGCATTCTGGTGAACTGTGAAGTTAAAATTAGGGATTATCAGCAACAATGTTTAACAAAGAGATTAGGTGTATGTTTTACCTACTTGAAGTGGTTGTGACATGTGTTTGTTGTTATATCTTTGATGAATAAATTTGTTGACACTGGAATCAAACAGGTTGTTAGTGAAGATCAGGGTTTTGAAAATGCAATAGATTTGGCATAGATATAAGCAAGGAAACCAAAGCCTACAGATAAACTGTTATTAGGTGATAATTAAATGATATAATTACAGCATTGTTAGATTATGTAGGATATCTTAACAGAGAGAGGAAATTTACAAAGATCAACTAGAGTTCGTTTTGGAGCTAAATATTGGCTATTACATGGGTCCACTGTTGAAAGTATAAAAATATTGACCAAAAGCATTATGATCGCCGGTTGGCCATTGACGGTATGAATGTCTCTCAATAATAAAATATAGATTATTAATAAATATAAAGGGATTGTGCTATAAATAAATATAAAACTTGGAGTCACATATTTCAGAGAGTCCAAAGTTTGAAGAGAAGGGAGTGCAGACTGTGGCAGAGACAGTTGATGAGTTTAAAATTAGAGAACTTAATTAATTTCTATAGATTGTACATCCACCTCAGCTATTTTGCGTATTAGAATGGTGGAGAACAAATCCCATTTCTAATTTCCATTTGAAAGGTTAGCTCTAAAGTAATTGTATTAAAAATATGAAATTTCATAAAGTCATGGTTAACATGTTTGGTAAATGGATAAATTAAAAGCCACAATAGAGTTATATTGTCTTCTGGAAGAGGGAACATAATGTTATTTTTTAGGTGTAAAACCTAGGTTAATAAGATAGTTGTTTGTTTTTCTACTAAGATTTTTCGTAAGTTTTCTGATAGGTTATTCTTGATGTTGTTATGTAGCCAGATGTCTGTCGTAATATGTTGTATTTTCTGGGGTTGTGTACCCTGAATGTCTCTGGTTAGAATACATTTTGTAGTTGCAAATTAGAAAATTCTAATTAAATGTTAACTCTGTATAAGAATATTCATCATGAACTTAATTTTATTAAATGTTAAATTTAGTATTGAACCGTGAATATCTGTTTATATTTAAACAAATTATTGGTGTTTATACAAAATATACAATCAGAAATTGAATTTGACTTGAATACACAAATCCTTCTTGTAATTATATATAATATACATTATTACATTAATTGTTTGAACAACATTTACCATCCATATAGTCATTCTTTTTCTCACTCTTGTTAGATTTTAGATGATATTAATGCTAAAAGAGGCACAGTTTTCTGAGTGTTTCACCCTTTGGTCTTGATTGTTGCATTCAAATTATTTAATGAAGTTAGTCATTGTTATTTGACCAGGAAATGAATTAATCATTAGTATTTGGCAGTGGACTTGGTTATATCTTTCTTCGTTTGCTCATGGAACTACCATAATATTAGCTGTGCTGAGACCATCATATTCATATATATAATTGTAATGAAGCTATATGTTCTTTACTCAGATATATACAATCTATATTGATATCTAGTATTGCACCGTCAAGCACAGTGCCATTGTATCACATATATACCCAATTATCATGATAATTAATAAGCTATAATTCATTAACTCTCTTACATTTGTATGTCTGAAATGTAAACTTATTTTGTCATAGGAACATCGTGTACCCTCACCTTACATTTTATATCTTGTTAGGGATCATGTTGGGGAAGGGTGTATGGAATTTGGCTTGTGGAGATGCTTTTTAGGGGACAGATTGTGTGCGGGTTGGAGGGTATGCACATAAAGGACATGTCTTTATGGGCGCAGTTTTACTTAATTAGAGAGGAATGTTGATTAGTGAATTCTAGATATGAGAGGACTGTGCCATGCCATAAATTTGGCACAGTTATAAGAAAAGAAAGACAATGCTAAGAGAAAACTGTTATCAAGTGTTAATTAAATGAGATAATTGCAACATTGTTAGAATATTTAATGTGTTTTTAGAGACAGAGAGAGAGAGAGAGAGAGAGAGGGAGAGGGTGGATTTAGGAATGTTAGTCTGTTTTATTGTGGACATATTGAGCTATTACATGGGACCACTGTAGAAAGTACAGAAATATTGACCAAAACCATAATGGTCAACATTTGACCATTAACGACAGGAATTGAATGTCTCACAATAAAAAGATAGAGTTTAATAAAAATAAAGATAAAGAAATTTTATTATTAAATGTAAAACTTGGAAATATTTATTTCAGAGGCTCCAAAGTTTGAAGACAGGTGTGTACAAACAGAGGCTATATGTCAGGAATTAGGGGCTGCATCTCAGGCAATTGGTGAGTATAAAATAATAGTTCCCAATTGATTTCTGTAAGGTTTTCTTCCCCCGAGTATATTGTGCTCGAAAGAATAACTGAAACCAGCTTCCATTCCTATTTTCCAATTGAACGATTATCTGTATAATAATTGAATTAAAGATATCGATTTACTGAGAGTTTATGAAATACCCATTGAGGTTAATGCTGTTGGTAATAATGTTCAAATTAGAAGACACAATAGAGTTAATTTTGTCATTTGGTCAAGAACTCATCATCATCATCATCGTTTAACGTCCGTTTTTATAGTAGCATGGGTCGGACGATTTCACTGGCAAGGCAGTAGGCTGCGTCAGGCTGCAATGTGATCTGGCAAGGTTTTCACATATGTATGCCATTCCTAACGCCAACCACTCCGAGAGTGTGGTGGGTGCTTTTTACGTGCCACCGACACAGGAGCCAGTCAGGGTGGGGGCTGGCATCAACCACGTTCGGATGGTGTTTCTTACGTGCCAACGGCACAGGGAACTAGTCAGGCGTCAGTGACAAGGACCTATGCTTCTATGGTACTTATTACGTGACACAGGAACAGGTGCCAGCCAGGCGGCACTGGCATCGGTCACAACTACAATTTCCATTTTGATTTCGATCTTGATTTGATTTTGATTTGTGATTTCTGGTTTTTGGTTTTACTTGACTCGGAAATTCTTCTCAAGCGCAACTTATCACTCTGTGATTCAAGGGTACTTTTAAAAAGGGCTGGTTATGCGCCACTGGTATAGGCTACAGCTGTGATCTCACTTCACTTGCCGAGTCCTCTTAATCACGTCATATTTCCAGAGGTCTCTGTCTCTTGCCATTACCTCTGTGAGGCCCAACGTTCGAAGGTCGTTTCACCACGTCATGCCCTGTCTTCCTGGGCCACCCCTTTCCACGGGTTCGTTCCACTGTTAGGGTGTAACACTTCTTCCCACAGCTCTCCTCATCCATACACATGACCATACCAGTGCAGTTGTCTCTCTTGTACACCACATCTGATGCTTCTTATGTCTAACACTTCTCTCAGGCCTCTTCACTCTGCCTTGTGTACACACTGACATCGTTGCGTTCAAATTATTTAATAGAATATAGTCATTGTTATTTGACCGGGAAATGAATTAGTCATTAGTATTTGGCAGTGGACTTGGTTATATCTTTCTTCGTTTGCTCATGGAACTACCATAATATTAGCTGTGCTGAGACACAATCATATTCATAGTAATGAAGGTTATATGTTCTTTACTCAGATTATATACAATCTATATTGATATCTAGTATTGCACCGTCAAGCACAGTGCCATTGTATCACATATATACCCAATTATCATGATAATTAATAAGCTATAATTCATTAACTCTCTTACATTTGTATGTATGAAATGTAAACATATTTTGTCATAGGACCTTGTGTACCCTCACCTAACATTTTACACCTTGTTAGGATTTAGGGATCATGTTGGAAGGGTGTATGGAATTTGGTTGTGGAGATGATTTTTAGGGGACAGATTGTGTGCGGGGTGGGGGGTGCACATAAAGGACATGTCTTTATGGGCGCAGTTTTACTATTAGAGAGGAATGTGATTAGTGAATTCTAGAGATGAGACGGACTGTGCCATGCCATAGATTTGGCACAGTTATAAGAAGAGAAAGACAAAGCTAAGAGAAAACTGTCATCAAGTGTTAATTAAATGAGATAATTGCAACATTGTTAGAATATTTAATGTGTTCTTAGAGAGAGAGAGAGGGTGGATTTAGGAATGTTAGTCTGTTTTATTGTGGACATATTGGGCTATTACATGGGACCACTGTAGAAAGTACAGAAATATTGACCAAAACCATAATGGTCAACATTTGACCATTAACAACAGAAATTGAATGTCTCACAATAACAAGATAGAGTTTAATAAAAATAAAGATGAAGAAAGTTTATTTTTAAATGTAAAACTTGGAAATATTTATTTCAGGGGCTCCAAAGTGTGAGGACAGGTGTGTACAAACAGAGGCTACATGTCAGGAATTAGGGGCTACATCTCAGGCAATTGGTGAGTATAAAATAATAGTTCCCAATTGATTTCTGTAAGGTTTTCTTCCCGAGTATATTGTGCTTGAAAGAATAACTGAAAACAGCTTCCATTCCTATTTTCCAATTGAACGTTATCTGTATAATAATTGAATTAAGATATCGATTTACTGTGAGTTTATGAAATACCATTGAGGTTAATGCTGTTGGTAATAATGTTCAAATTAGAAGACACAATAGAGTTAATTTTGTCATTTGGTCACAGAAAATCATCATCATCATCATCATCATCATCCTCATCTTATCATATATCCTCATATCATCGTTTAACATCCGTTTTTATAGTAGCATGGGTCGGACGATTTCACTGGAAGGCAGTAGGCTGCGTCAGGTCCAATGTGATCTGGCAAGGTTTCCACATATGTATGCCATTCCTAAGGCCAACCGCTTCGAGAGTGTGGTGGGTGCTTTTTACGTGCCACCGACACAGAAGCCAGTTGAAGTTGGGGCTGGCATCGACCACGTTCGGAAGGTGCTTTTTACGTGCCAACGGCACAGGGAACCAGTCGGGCGGCACTGGCAACAAACAATGTTTGAATGGTACTTATTACGTGCCACCGGCACGGGTGCCAGCCAGGCGGCACTGGCATCGGCCATAATTACAATTTGCATTTTGATTTCGATCTTGATTTGATTTTGATTTGTGATTTCTGGTTTTTGGTTTTACTTGACTCAGAAATTCTTCTCAAGCGCAACTTATCACTCTGTGATTCAAGGGTACTTTTAAAAGGGCTTGTTATGCGACACTGGTATAGGCTATAGCTGTGATCTCACTTCATCTGCCGGATCCTCTTAATCACATCATATTTCCAGAGGTCTCTGTCTCTTGCCATTACCTCTGTGAGATCCAACATTCGAAGGTCGTTTCACTACGTCATCCCCTGTCTTCCTGGGCCACTCCTTTCCACGGGTTCGTTCCACTGTTAGGGTGTAACACTTCTTCCCACAGCTCTCCTCATCCATACACATGACCATACCAGTGCAGTTGTCTCTCTTGCACACTACATCTGATGCTTCTTATGTCTAACACTTCTCTCAGGCCTCTTCACTCTGCCTTGTGTGCACACTGACATCGTTGCGTTCAAATTATTTAATGAAAGATAGTCATTGTTATTTGAACAGGAAATTAATTAATCATTAGTATTTGGCAGTGGACTTGGTTATATCTTTCTTCGTTTGCTCATGGAACTACCATAATATTAGCTGTGCTGAGACACAATCATATTTATAGTAATGAAGGTTATATGTTCTTTACTCAGATTATATACAATCTATATTGATATCTAGTATTGCACCGTCAAGCACAGTGCCATTGTATCACATATATACCCAATTATCATGATAATTAATAAGCTATAATTCATTAACTCTCTTACATTTATATGTCTGAAATGTAAACTTATTTTGTCGTAGCAACATCGTGTACCCTCACCTTACATTTTATATCTTGTTAGGGATCATGTTGGGGAAGGGTGTATGGAATTTGGCTTGTGGAGATGATTTTTAGGGGACAGATTGTGTGCGGGGTGGAGGGTATGCACATAAAGGACATGTCTTATGGGCCTCAGTTTTACTTAATTAGAGAGGAATGTTGATTAGTGAATTCTAGAGATGAGAGGACTGTGCCATGCCATAGATTGGCACAGTTATAAGAAAAGAAGACAATGAAGAGAAACTGTCATCAAGTGTTAATTAAATGAGATAATTGCATGAGTATAATTGTTAAGAAGAGAGAGAGAGAGAGAGAGAGAGAGAGAGAGAGAGAGAGAGAGAGGATGAGATGAGAAGTGATGGATTAGAAATGATAGTCTGTTTTATTGTGGTCATATTGGGCTATTACATGGGACCACTGTAGAAAGTACAGAAATATTGACCAAAACCATAATGGTCAACATTTGACCATAACAACAGGAATTGAATGTCTCACAATAACAAGATAGAGTTTAATAAAAATAAAGATATAGATATTTTATTATTAAATGTAAAATTTGGAAATATTTATTTCAGGGGTTCCAAAATGTGAGGACAGGTGTGTACAAACAGAGGCTACATGTCAGGAATTAGGGGCTGCATCTCAGGCAATAGGTGAGTATAAAATAATAGTTCCCAATTGATTTCTGTAAGGTTTTCTTCCCCCGAGAATATTGTGCTTGAAAGAATAACTGAAAACAGCTTCCATTCCTATTTTCCAATTGAACAATTATCTGAATAATAATTGAATTAAAGATATCGATTTACTGAGAGTTTATGAAATACCCATTGAGGTTAATGCTGTTGGTAATAATGTTCAAATTAGAAGACACAATAGAGTTAATTTTGTCATTTGGTCACAGAACATCATCATTCATCATCATTTAACATCGTTTCTTATCGTGGCATGGGTCGGACGATTTCACTGGCAAGGCAGTAGGCTGCGCCAGGCTCAATGTGATCTGGCAAGGTTTCCACATATGTATGCCATTCCTAATGCCAACCACTCCGAGAGTGTGGTGGGTGCCTTTTACTTGCCACCGACACAGGAGCCAGTCGGGGGGGGGGGCTGGCATCGACCACGTTCGGATGGTGCTTTTTACGTGCCACCGGCACAGGGAACTAGTCAGGCGGCAGTGACAAGGACCTATGCTTCTATGGTACTTAAACGTGACACAGGAACAGGTGCCAGTCAGGCGGCACTGGCATCGGTCACAACTACAATTTCCATTTTGATTTCGATCTTGAATTGCTTTTGATTTGTCATTTCTCTTATTGCCTGGTGGACTATGATGAAAACGAGGGGTTTAGGAATGATCCCTAGTGAACTCCTACTTCTATCCGGAATTCTTCACTATACCCATTGCCGATCCTCACCTTACTACAGGGCCTCTTCAACTCTTATAATCGCTCGTCAATCCCTAGTTTCCGCATTAGCTGTAAAAAGGATTCTATTAAATATTCCACTGAAATTTCATAAATCAAGGTTAACGTGTTGGTAAAATGGTTAAATAAGAAGACATAATAGAGTTAATGATGTCTTTAGGACAGAGAACTAAAACATTTTGTGTTTATTTGTAAACAGGTGAGTTAACGAGAGAAAGATTTTGTTTCTTTTACTACTAAGGTCTTTCCTAAGTTTTCTCATAGGTTATTGTTGTTGTTGTTGTTATGTAGCCAGATGTCTGTCATGATATGTTGTTTAGGTACGTACCCTGAATATCTCAGGTCAGAATAACTTTGCTATAAATTAAAGACATTAAAAATCAAATCTCTAAGATTATAAGTATAATGATCATTAACGTTGATTAGATATTAACTTTAGTATTGAACGGTGAACATGTTTACATTTAAACAAAATATTGGTGTTGACATAAATATAAAATAGGAATTAAAATATGAGTTCCCTGTGTGACTTGATCTCACAAATCCTGTTTGTAACTATATATAACTTATTACACATTATTGTTTGAACAACATTTACCATCCATATAGTCATTCTTTTTCTCACACTTGTTAGATTTTAGATGATATTAATGCTAAAAGAGGCACAATTTCTGAGTGTTTCACCCTGGTCTTGATTGTTGTGTTCAAATTATTTAATGAAAGATAGTCATTGTTATTTGACCAGGAAATGAATTAATCATTAGTATTTGGCAGTGGACTTGGTTATATCTTTCTTCGTTTGCTCATGGAACTACGATAATATTAGCTGTGCTGAGACACAATCATATTCATAGTAATGAAGGTTATATGTTCTTTACTCAGATTATATACAATCTATATTGATATCTAGTATTGCACCGTCAAGCACAGTGCCATTGTATCACATATATACCCAATTATCATGATAATTAATAAGCTATAATTCATTAACTCTTACATTTGTATGTATGAAATGTAAACTTATTTTGTCATAGGAACATTGTGTACCCTCACCTTACATTTTGCACCTTGTTAGGGATCATGCTGTGGAGATGATTTTTAGGGGACAGATTGTGTGTGGGATGGAGGGTATGCACATAAAGGACATGTCTTTATGGGCTCAGTTTTACTTAATTAGAGAGGAATGTTGATTAGTGAATTCTAGAGATGAGAGGACTGTGTCATACCATAATTGTGGCACAGTTATAAGAAAAGAAAGACAAAGCTAAGAGAAAACTCTTATCAAGTGTTAATTAAACAAGATAATTGCAACATTGTTTGAATATTTAATGTGTTTTTAGAGAGAGGGAGAGAGAGAGAGAGAGAAGTGAGGGTGGATTTAGAAATGATAGTCTGTTTTATTGTGGTCATATTGAGCTATTACATGGGACCACTGTAGAAAGTACAGAAATATTGACCAAAACCATAATGGTCAACATTTGACCAATAACAACAGGAATTGAATGTCTCACGATAAAAAGATAGGGTTTAATAAAAATAAAGATGAAGAAAGTTTAGTATTAAATGTAAAACTTGGAAATATTTATTTCAGAGGCTCCAAAGTTTGAGGACAGGTGTGTACAAACAGAGGCTACATGTCAGGAATTAGGGGCTGCATCTCAGGCAATTGGTGAGTATAAAATAATAGTTCCCAATTGATTTCTGTAAGGTTTTCTTCCCCCGAGTATATTGTGCTCGAAAGAATAACTGAAAACAGCTTCCATTCCTATTTTCCAATTGAACGATTATCTGTATAATAATTGAATTAAAGATATCGATTTACTGAGAGTTTATGAAATACCCATTGAGGTTAATGCTGTTGGTAATAATGTTCAAATTAGAAGACACAATAGAGTTAATATTGTCATTTGGTCATGGAACTCATCATCAACATCATCATCATCATCCTCCTCATCATCATCATCGTTTAACGTCCGTTTTTATAGTAGCATGGGTCGGACGATTTCACTGGCAAGGCAGTAGGCTGCGTCAGGCTCCAATGTGATCTGGCAAGGTTTCCACATATGTATGCCATTCCTAATGCCAACCACTCCGAGAGTGTGGTGGGTGCTTTTTACGTGCCACCGACACAGGGGCCAGTTGAAGTTGGAACTGGCATTGACCACGTTCGGATGGTGTTTTTTACGTGCCACCAGCACAGGGAACCAGTCAGGCGGCACTGGCAACAAATAATGTTTGAATGGTACTTATTACGGGCCACCGGCACGGGTGCCAGCCAGGCGGCACTGGCATCGGCCATAATTACAATTTCCATTTTGATTTCGATCTTGATTTGATTTTGATTTGTGATTTCTGGTTTTTGGTTTTACTTGACTCAGAAATTCTTCTCAAGCGCAACTTATCACTCTGTGATTCAAGGGTACTTTTAAAAAGGGCTGGTTATGCGCCACTGGTATAGGCTACAGCTGTGATCTCACTTCACTTGCCAAGTCCTCTTAATCACGTCATATTTACAGAGGTCTCTGTCTCTTGCCATTACCTCTGTGAGGCCCAACGTTCGAAGGTCGTTTCACCACGTCATGCCCTGTCTTCCTGGGCCACCCCTTTCCACGGGTTCCTTCCACTGTTAGGGTGCAACACTTCTTCCCACGGCTCTTCTCATCCATACACATGACCATACCAGTGCAGTTGTCTCTCTTGTGCACCACATCTGATGCTTCTTATGTCTAACACTTCTCTCAGGCCTCTTCACTCTGCCTTGTGTGCACACTGACATCGTTGCGTTCAAATTATTTAATGAAAGATAGTCATTGTTATTTGACCAGGAAATGAATTAATCATTAGTATTTGGCAGTGGACTTGGTTATATCTTTCTTCGTTTGCTGAGACACAATCATATTCATTGTAATGAAGGTTATATGTTCTTTACTCAGATTATATACAATCTATATTAATATCTAGTATTGCACCGTCAAGCACAGTGCCATTGTATCACATATGTACCCAATTATCATGATAATTAATAAGCTATAATTCATTAACTCTCTTACATTTGTATGTCTGAAATGTAAACTTATTTTGTCATAGGAACATCGTGTACCCTCACCTAACATTTTACACCTTTTAAGGATCATGGTGGGGAAAGAGTGTATGGTTTCTAGGTTAATGGGGATGTTTTTTAGGGGACAGATTGTGTTCAGGGTTGAAGGTATGCACATAAAGGACATGCCTTGATGGCCTCGATGTCACTTAGCCAGTTGGGTCTTTTCAAGCACAGAAAATTGCTGATTGTCTCAGTCGTTTTAGTTATCTTCCCGTGTGAAGCTCAGCATCTGAACATCATTTCTCACCACTTTGTCCCATGTCTTCCTCAGTCTTCCTCTTCCTCAGCTTCTCTCCACATTTAGAGATCCGCATCTCTTTATGCTGATCACCTCATCCATATGCATCACATAACCATACTATGAAAGATCTCTCTTTTGAACTCTACATCGGATGACTCTTATACCCAGATTTTCTCTTAAGACATTTCCACTGTGACTTACCTGAACACTGATGTTGTACATCCAGTGGAGCATGCTGGCTTCATTTGTCTCCAACCCTTTGCATGTCTTCTATCTTCACAGCCTATCTTTCATTATTGTGTTGTACATATGTCCGTACACAAGTCTCATACAATCTGCTTTCCACTCTTAGGGAGAAGCCCTTCGTTACCTACAGAGTGGGGGGATTTGGGACGGTTAATCTTGACTATTGGTTATAGGAATATTTCACAATTATAAAATATCGATGTTCATTAAAGAAATTTTACTATAAAGTATAATCTTGGAAATATTTATTTCAGCAAGGCCAATATTTGAAGACAAAGAGGTCCAGACAGTAGAAGGGCCACGTGCTGAGTATAGAATGACATTACAAAATTGATTTCTATAAATTTTAGCTTTTACTGAGCTATTTTGGTCAATAGAATGACCGAGAACAGGTTCCAATGCTAGATTTCATTTGAATGCTTAGCTATAAAGAAATTCTGTTCTTCTACAACAACACGAATATCCAATAAATGTACTTTATGCAAACATCAGTTACTCATTCACTCGCAGAAAGAAAGATACAAAAATTAAATATAAACCCTGAAACGGTTCTCTCCCGTTAAGGAGAATATTCGCCCTGTTTGTCATCTCATTGTACTCATTCATTCTCTCTCTCTCACTCATGCTCTTTCTCTCCGTCTTTTCAAGAAAGATGCTGGTTAAAAGTTTCAATACAATAAATGATATCATCTTCATCTTTTCTCATCTGCTCTCCATGCTCCCATACACTAGGTGGGTCATCACTGTCCAAGTCAGTTGTATCTGAAATTACTGCCAACCGTCATTTGTTGAGGAAAACATCTCACTTAAACATTGCAGCTTTTCTAAGGTGGTAGACCCTTTCTAACCCCAACCACTTTATAAAGGGTCCTGGGTATATTTTATTGTCGCACAAGCATTAGAAATGATCATCAATTTCCCAACAATATCAAACGTTCCTTTCAAACTTGTGGTGTCATCTTTCCTAGTTTCCACCAACCACTTCCTAGTGTGTTCTGGGAGCATTTAATTATAGCACAAGTAGTAATCAAGTTGTGTTACATTCTATATAATTAGACGGTCCTCACTACTCTATGATGTTTTGCTTCACTGAAGCTGATGACATTTTCAGGAGGTGAGAAGGGAATGTGATGACAAAAGAATCAGGATGCGGGGAGAGAAATTTGCGATACCCCCTCTCCCGGCTGTGGGGTCTTTGTCTTACATGTCTTTTGGCTAAATATGCCAGTACTTGTGCTTTACACAAAGGGGCCACGTACACTCTGTGAGGTGGTTGGCATCAATAAGAGCATCCTACCATAGAAAACCATGCCAAAGAAACCATCTGGGGCCTGGTGCAGTTGTCTGGCTTGTCAGATCCTGTCAAGTTTTCCAACCCATTCCAGCATGGAAAACAAACTTTGAATGTTGATGATGATGATGATGTCTTCCAGTAACTCATCATAATTCTTTGTCTTAGATTGTTACAGTAGTTTCCTGTCTGGTATAACATATTAGCTCAGTATAATAATATCGATTGTGAAAACCGGTTCAGTGATTTTGATAACATTCATATTGAACAGAGAACATATGTTCACATTTGAACAAAACATTGATGCTAACATATGCAATACATGGAAAGGAATGAACGTATGAGATTCCAGTGTGACTTGAACTCACAACTCTTTTCTAACTATATATATATAATTATCGCTTGTTACGATGTTTCAATAACGTTTCTTGTCCATATATAGACATCGTTATACTGACAATTGTTGGCTTTGAGATGGTTTCAATTGTAAGAGAGTCACTGTTTTCAGTCTTTCACATTTTGGTTTTACTTCCGACTTGATTGTTATGTTGTGAAATTAGATCATGGAACCTGGTCATTGTTATTTGACCAAGAAAAGAATTCATCATTAGTATTCGGTACTGGAAATGTTACATTTTTCTATGGTTTCTCATGGAACTACCATAATATCAACTGTGCTGAGACACAACCATATTAATGTAACAAATGTCACATGTTCTTCACACAGATTTTATACAATCTATATTGATAGTTAGTGTTTATACGCCGCATTAACATGATAATTAATCAGCTATCATTCATTAACTCTCTTAAACTTGTTTTTGTGAATGTTTCATAGCATTATCTTGTACCCTCATCTGATATTTTACACCTTGTTACCCTCAAAGTAAACATAACTTTTACATGGGTACACAACCACATCCCTACGAACTAGTTTTTACAGCTGTATGCCCTTCCCACAATAATAAAGTGTTGATTATCAATAACTATAATGAAATTATACTATAAAACGTAAGACTCCAACTTCTGTGAAGGATGCCTTGACAACATCACAGCCAGTTGGTGAGTAGCAAATAACAGTACCTCATGGATTTCTATATTTTTAACCTTCACCTGAGCATTTGTAGTTTATCAGAATGACTGAGGACAAGATCCATTCCTAATTTACATCTGAAATATTAGCTGTATAATAATTCTATTAGACATTTTGATATCAATGGAATTTCACAAAATATCCAACGGGGTTGGCATGGTTCGGAAAATGGATAATTTAGAAGACAATAGAATTAATACTGTATTTTGAAACGGAGGACTAAAATATGTAGTTACTAAGTTTACTGATAGGTTATTGCTGTTGTTGCTATTTAGGCAAATATCTCTCATAATGTGACAGATTTACAATGAAATGTGTTCCTTATGTGAACACCCTGCCTTTTTTTTTTCACTGATAATAAATTTATCATTACATCCCCTAAACATTGTCTTTATTCATGTAAAAGTATTAGGTTTGATGTTGAGACAACCGTTCTCTCTCTCCCTCTCTCTCCAAGATAGACACTGATGACCCTCATCATTTATCATCTGATGTCTATGCTCCTATCGATTGGATGGATGATTCCTATCCATGTCAGTTCTTATTAACAAATACTGTCCGCCTTGATTGGATGAGGAACACATTCCGGCTTTTCTATGGTGATGTGCCTTTCCTAACATCAACCACTTTAAAAAGGGCCTTGGGCACAATCTTGCTCCAAAAGCCCTAGAAAAATGATCATGTCGTCAACAAAATTAAACGCCTCTTTAACTTCTACAAGGAAATTCTGTTTGCAGATACTGAGAACAGAAAGCTAAAATACATTAAGATGAACTGGATGGATATATGCAGGAGATCCAAAGCAAAAGCAATGATTCCCATTCATAGACAGTTTGAAATGTCCATTGAAACCAGCAATCAAATACCGATTGATTAGTTCAGACTAATTTCAACCTTGAATATAAATGGCAAGATTTACAAGGTTGTATTCACAAAGAGATCAACTGTAAATCTACAGAATAATGAATATGGGACTAAAAGTATCTCGAAGACTGGAATCCTCTGGCATTCCTGGCTGTGTGGAACATGTGTCTTAAATCTAGGATGTGATACAAGACGGAAAGAAGAATAAAAGGGATTGAATGTTGTGTGATTTGATCTGGTTTATGGTTCTCTAGCAAACAAATTGTTGATGGAAGCAGTGGACCTGTTTTATATATGAGAAAAGATTAAGGATCTGATGAGGAGCTGCTATAACAATTTCGATATGCAGTTCATGAGGAAAACTTTCTCGGCAGACTGGTATCATTTTGAAGCAGGAATTGCTGTAGTTTCTACAATATCAGTCATTTGGTTTGTGATTGTTATGGAGAGGTTACTTAAATCAGCAGATTGATAAGAAATGGCTCAAAGGAAAACACTCGAGAAGACATTAATGGATTACATAACAATAGTAACAACAAATAAAAGGATATGCAAATAGTTCTGGATTAACTGGGTAGACTGAGGAACTTGGTGAAGAATGTGGTTCAATGCAAATGAGTAATGCAGCCCGTCATTTGTGAAAGGTCAGCAGAAACAAGTGAAGGTCAAAATAGCAGGAGAAACCCTGATGAAGTTTAAAGGGAAACTTGAAAAACTATTACGACGATGGTACACTACCTAATTTTGCAATAAGAGTAAAGTCATTGAGATCAAGTCACAGAACGAAGATGGGTTAAAAGAAATAAATATGCCAAACATTCTGGAAAATAAAAGATTTGGAGCTCGCACTTTGTATTCCCGTCTTTCTTATATATTTTTGAGTATCAGTCCTTTTGTACCATTTCAGATGTCTTCCCTGCAATAATGTGTAGATGTCAAGTTGTATGTAGTGAATGGGGTTTTGTACAAGTGTACAGTGTTTTAGGACACCTGATATCACTTTTTGTTTCATCTTTGGAGAACTGATCATTGCTCACCTTTATTAAGGAGTCTTAAAATATTCCCTGTACCAGATAATGACCAGGTGAACTGAGATGTGGGATGATAAAATTCAAGATTACCAACAGCAAAGAGAACAGGTATTACGTTTATTTTACTTGAAGTGGTGTGTCATGCATTTGTGACGAGATCTTTGGAGACCACATTGGATGATATTGGACTTTAGCAGAAGATGAGGAGAATGGTGGTTAGTGACGTGTAGAGTTCAGAGGACAGTCACATGTCATAGATTTGGTACAGATATATGAAAGGAGAGAGAGAACTATGAGAAGAAACAGTCTCATGAAATGATAATTAAATGAAATAATTGCAACATTGTTAGATTATGTAGGATGTCTCTGTTAAAGAGAAACAAGGTTTCGGAAAGTTAGTCTATTTTGTTGCGGGCCTAAATATTGAGCTATTACCTGGTCCCACAATGGAAAGTATAAAAATACTGAGCAAAACCCTAGTGGTCACCAGCCAACCACTGATGATAACAATGTCCCACAACAATAAACTACAGAATATTTATAGAGATAAATAAGTTTTACAATCAATTATAAAAGCTGGAAATATTTATTTCAGAGAGTCCAGTTCTGAAGGAGAGGGATCTTCTGAGAGTGGCTAAGAGGTTAGGACGTGATTGGTGGCAAATAGGTGAGTATATTTGATTTCTATATATTTTACTTTCACCTGATCTATTTTATTTGTCAGAATGAATGAGAACAAGTTACATTCCTCATTTCCAATTGATAGGTTACCTGTATGACAATTTTATTTACGATATTCCTGATATTTCATAAAATATCCACTGAGGTTAGCATGGTTGGTAATAATGGATAAACTAGAAAACACAAATGGCGTTAATATTATCTTTTGGAAGAGGAACTAAAATATATTGTTTAAGGGTAAACAGGTGAGTGAATTTGTTTTACATTTTCTTTAGGTTCACTGTTAGGTTATTGTAATGAAGGACAAGTACCAAAGTTCACATCTAAAACAAAGAATCTTATTCAACAGAAAACTTTGAGTTTGGTTCTTCTTGCAGCCATTATTTATTGGGTTATTGTGTTGGAAGCTGATAATTCCAATTTATTTTGCCATTTTGCAATGACTTTACCACATGACATATGTCTGTAAATGCTTCAATAAAAAGAGATTTAATAAAGGTGACACAGCGAAATCCTATCATTCTCCTCAGGCGAAAACAGAGAATTCCTTTAAGGGAATTTACCAGAAAATGAACATTCACAAGTCAAGCCGAACTGCAGGGGGCATCTCTCATTCAGACTGACATAATAATAACTGAATAGGCTCTGTAGAATTGATCGAACCTGGAGTTCATTGGAGAAGTTTAAAATGGGATTGAATTTGACTTAGAATTATCGACTGTTGGACAATCACTGATCATTCGATTTCCAGTGTCCTCTTGGGATCTTTGCAAGGTAGTAGATGACACTGAGGGACAGTACTTTCATGACCCTTTGAATACCAGTTCTGAAATCTAACAGAATATGACAGATGTATGGGGTTCTTCTAAAGGGTCTTTGGTACTCAATAGGATTTACAGTTCAGAGATCTGGGAGTCTCTCCAGGTTGAGCCACGTCTCCTCCACATCTGTGGTACCTCGGACATGTGATCAGGGTGTTGCAGCAATGAATTACAGGACAGGTTCTCAAAGTCAAACCAATGGAACACGATACCGAGGGGGAGGCCAAGAAAGAAATGGTTGGATGATATCCATAGTCTTAGTTCTTCACATCATAGAATACAAGCAGAATGTCTAATGATGGATGCTTCTGATAGGACCCTATGGAGGAGGTGCCTGAGGACTCTTTCCCCACAGCCCTTTCAAGAATATTGAGCAGAGGAAATGGATGGATCATATGCTTTCACTGTTGGAGGTCAATGTTAATTCTTGAGGTTCTGATATACTTTTGCCTTCACAAAAGTTTTCCTGCCCTCGTTTACCATATATTTTCTCAAGTATAATTTTCAATTAATTTTCTTTAAAAATCTCGTTTAATTCAAACTCTTTGTAATTTTTGTCAATAGAAAACAATGTCTTATATTTTTCATGTTTCTTAGCTATTTCTTTTTTTACTTCTCTATTGATAAAGTTTGTTTGTTATATTCATAACAACCTACAGTACACAGCGTTTTATGTTATTGTCAATGTTGTTGCATTTATTTCTTATTGTTGTGTCTTTTGCAGTTGTTGTTTTAGGAGTTGATACAACTAAACTGAAAATTGATGATGAGTCTAATGTCACTGTAAAACAAGGCTACCAGATTCTTTACGAATGGTTCAAAAATTGCGACCCAGAAACACGGACACACGCAACATTAAGTGCAGCTCTTGAAGAAGCTGAATGTTTTGCTGCGATGGAATGTCTGTCATTAGACGCAAAGTAAATTTCTGTGTAACTGTTGTTACACAGAGACTTATGATCAAACGCATTCCAGTCAGGACCATCATGCCTATTTCCAAAGAGAACCCACAACCACATTGTCCAATATGCCCTTCTGTACAGTGATATCGTGTGAATTTAGCTACTAATTCTAGCAGGTATATCAGCCACATAGTGATCCCTTCACTGGTTTGGCTCCTTTGTTAAAAATTCACATTTAAAATAAAGACAAACTTTGAAATGTTCATTTATTGTTGTTGCTGTTGTTGTATATCTAATCCCCCCCCCCTAAACAACCCCATTGTTATATAGACAGCTTTAATATCTTCTGCTATATTGATAGTTATCTACCTTCATTTTTAGCTGAGAGTAGAATGCCTGGTATATATATATATATATATATATATATATATATATATTGATGTCTTTTCCCTTTATATATCCTATAGAGATAGTATTTCTATATAATACATGATGTATCTAAGGATATATCTCACTTTGTCCTGTTGTGGTTTAAGACAGGCCTCTCCAAAGTGGTGGTGGTTGAATAAAATTTCAGGGGGTTTTGAGTTCAATATACAATATTCTAATTTTATATTCTTACTTTATGACCTTCGTTATTTACTAATTACTGAAATTTTCGTCAGTAAAAATAAAACTTCACTATTATACTTATGAAAATAAATCAAAAAAATTATAATTAAACAATAGCTGTGCTGAAAAATCCTGACACAACATTTGTTGTTTTAATTGCATGTGATTGTGGAAAAGCCACAGTGTCTCCCTCTTTTTAAGTAACTTCAGATAAAGGAAGAGTACAATTCTTCCTTACAATATTTACCTTCATATTACTCCACTGTTATTTTAATTTGAAATTAGATTTCAAGTTCTTACAGCAGAGACCAAGATTAAATAAGTAAAACACATGAGACCTTTATGTACATTATAAGATGTGACAGGAAGCTCTACCGAGCAGACTTTTGTGGAATTGGAAAGGAAGATTCATAAGTATTCTCCACTTTTTATTGGATTCTTTTGTGATAGAAGTGAACAAACCTGATTGTTTTCAAATTAAATAATCAAGATATTTAAATTAGATAAAAAGAAACTTTATTCAGAAATTGATAATTACTATTAAAGCAAAACGAAATTTTACCGGTGAGTGTGTTAAATAATAAGGACTAAAAGAGAATGACTCTCCCCAGACACAACAAAATTATTTTGTATCAAACTTTGTACAAAATTATTCTAAATAAATTGATAACATAAGTTTCTGATTTTTTGCTTGGATAACTGGGGGAGAAATTCTATTCACACATTATATGCCATGTAAATACACAACAAAATAATAAAGCTGTTCAAAGCTATAGGTTACTGTTTATATAGACCAGCTGGAGCAAATTTAGTTTAACATTTAATGCGTAGCAATAAACACATTTATAAAAGTGTTAGTTTTCTATAAATTGAGAAAACGTAAGACTTTTAGTGACTTTATAAAACTAAAAAGAGTAACTTCAAACTTTGATGACCCCAGACAAATTCCTTTACTGACTGAGATCTTCATCTTGTTCTGGTCAATGACTGTCAAAGTAATTTTCATATTTTAAAAGCATCAAAAGGAAAATATGTTGCCCAGAGAAGAGCGGTTGAATTTGTCAAATTATAAAAGCACAGAGTATAATGATGGACTGGACATTTTCTTTAGATTAATGATCAGAGGATCCCTAAACAGATGCTATATGCTAAACTTCTTTATGGAAAGAACCCCCAGCAGAAACGAAGACTACGATTTAAAGACTGCGTATATATATATATATATACTGAGCGGATACTTACCAGGCTGAAAAAATGTACTTTAATGAGTTCAATTGGTTCGACTAAAAATCCTGCAAGGCGGTAACCCAGCATGGTCGCAATTTAATGACTGAAAAATTAAAAAAAAAAGAAGCAATATACGAAAATTGTCATCGATGTCAACAACTTCTCCGTCCCGCTTTCACAAATTCAGCGAAACAGAAATGAAAGCACACACACACACAGACACACACACACATATTGGCTGACCCACACACTCATACAGTTTCTTCAGAATGTCACGGTTTTAAGGTCAACATTTTTAAAGCATAAATATCTACGAGTATGCGTCTTTGCATGTATCTATATGTGTGGGTGTGCGATCGGGTGGGTGTTTGTGCGTGTGTGAGCACAGTCCACCCATTCCCAAGGTGGTCGCATCGTCTCATTTGACCCAGCCACGAAATTTTTTTTCTCCCACGAGAGTTCCGGATTCCATTAATGAACTAATTTGAATACAACCAGTCAGAGCTCACCTTCAACTTGTTGTCAGGTTAATAAACAGGAGTGTCTGTGTGGGAAGTAGCTCGCTTACCAACCACATGGTTCCGGGTTCAATCCCACTACGTGGCACCATGGGCAAATGTCTTCTACCATAGCCTACGGACCGACCAAAGCTTTGTCAGTGGACTTTGTACACGGAAACAGAAGGAAGCCTGTCGTATATATGAATATATATATATATATATATATATGTATGTAGTATGTATGTATGTATGTATGTATGTATGTATGTATGTATGTATGTATGTATGTATGTATGTGTGTGTGTATGTGTATGTTTCTGTGTTTGTCCGCCCAACATAGTTTCACAACCGATGCTGGTGTATTTACGTCCCCATAACTTAGCGGTTCGGTATAGGAGACCGATAGAATAAGTACTAGGTTTACAAATAATAGGTCCTCGGGTCGATCTACTGGACAAAAGTCGGTGCTCCAGCATGGCCACAGTCAAATGACTGAAACATGTAAAAGAGTATACAATATATATATATACACACACACACATATATATATATATAATATATATATATATATATATATATATATACATACAACTATATATGTATACATATATATATACATGGTTATAATTCGGAATGGTCATTTTGCCAGTTTAGGCAATAAATATATAAACATAGTCGCTGGAGTGGCAGTGTGGCTTGCTAACCAACCACATGGTTCCGAGTTCAGTCCCACTGCGTGGCATCTTGGGCAAGTGTCTTCTGCTATAGCCCCGGGCCGACCAAAGCCTTATGAGTGGATTTGGTAGACGGAAACTGAAAGAAGCCTATCGTATACATGTACATATATATATATATGTATGTGTGTGTTTGTGTGTCTGTGTTTGTCCTCCTAGCATTGCTT
>NW_021832580.1:47500-62500 GCF_006345805.1 Octopus sinensis | reverse complement strand
TATAAAATGAAAAAGGTGTTCAGAATGCTGGATGGTTGTAAAAATATATATTTATTTACTTATCACATATTATCTCTTCATATTAGCGCTTTCAACTACTCCTGGATGTACATAGGAGTGCGTGTGTTAGTTACTTACGGGTACGTACGTAGATCTAATGCGCCAGTTTTTTGTTTTTTTTAGTCGGGTACATTTCGATGGTGAGAAAGCGCAGTTGTAAAGAAACGCGCAACAAAAGGAAAAGAAAAGACAACAAAAAACAACTCCACATGCTTTACAATAGTTTTTTTCTTCTTTCTTTTTTCACATCCACCCGTATGTTCACAGTAACGCTCTCTCTCTCTCAACCGTCTGTGCAGAAGAGGCAGATAAAATATTGGTCCGAAGACACCAACGTCTGGACAAGTCCCAACATATATATATAACGCAGCACTTTTGCCGGTAACGGAGGACAGATTAGTAGGGGGAATGTTTGACTGCCTAAGGGCCGAGAAGTGCGCCAGTCACGGGAAAGACAGAGAGAGAGAAAGAACTGAGAGAAAGCGAGGTAAAATTAGTATCGAGTGTGAGAAAGCTGTATAAAAATATGCGAAGCTATTCTGCGCACTTCTGGTGTCTTTACTAAATATATAAAAATCGCGCCTTATTAATGTAAACCGAACACACTCGACTGCAAGGTTTGCGCGTTAGCCCAGTGAATACATGCACCTATATATCTATCTATCTATCCCTCTTTCTATCTATCAATCTATCTATCTATCTATCTATCTATCTGTCCCTCTTTCTATCTATCTATCTATCTATCTATCTATCTATCTATCTATCTATCTATCTATCTATCTATCTATCTGTCCCTCTTTCTATCTATCTATCTATCTTTTTTTTTCCTCTCCCCCTTTTTTTGTCCTCTTTCTCTCCTTTTACGATCCCTTTTGATCGAAACTCCCCCTTCCTTTTTTTTTTTTTTTTAAACCTTCAAAAGAAAAGCTCTACCTTGTAATTTGTTCTATCTGTGTGCAGCCCTGTGTGGCTAATAAAGAAACATATCTATCTATCTGTCCCTCTATCTATCTGTCTGTCCCTCTTTCTATCTATCTATCTATCTATCTTCTATCTATCTATCTATCTATCCCTCTTCCTATCTATCTATCTGTCCCTCTATCTATCTATCTGTCCCTCTATCTATCTATCTGTCCATATATCTATCTATCTATCTATTTATTATCTATCTATCTGTCCATATATCTATCTAGCTATCTATCTATCTTATTTCTTTACTGCCCACAAGGGGCTACACACAGAGGGGACAAACAAGGACAGACAAACGGATTAAGTCGATTATATCGACCCAGTGCGTAACTGGTACTTATTTAATCGACCGTAGATAGATAGATAGATAGATAGATAGATAGAGAGAGAGCGAGAGAGCGAGGTCGACTTCGCCTTTCATCCTTTCGGGGTCGATAAATAAAGTACCAGTTACGCACTGGGAGTCGATATAATCGACTTAATACCTATATCTGTCCTTGTTTGTCCCCTCTATGTTTAGCCCCTTATGAGCAATAAAAAAATAGATATTAAAACGATTAAAATGTTGATTTGATGATTCGGCTTCACTATTAACAATTCTTATTTTTTTCTTTCAGTTCTGCCGGCTAATTTACGTATTTACTTCTGAAGACCATTGAGCGCAAATGGAACGAGTGAAGAGAGGAATAGGAGAGACGGACGATGTGGGAGGTTTATGGCGAGAAGACAAAAGTTGGAAACGTGATGGGCAAAATGCAAATGCGGTTACAGGAATAAAAAGGAATTGTAAGCCGAAAAATAGAGGGGACAAGCGAATAAGAAGTAGGCTGACTTTTCGGGCGATCCCTTAATTATAGAAATGGAACTAGTAAAGGATACGTAGACACACACACACACACGTCTAATAGTGGTGGGGTTAAGAGACATACAATAAATATTTTCTAGTGAAAGG
Organism: Octopus sinensis; assembly: GCF_006345805.1. Taxonomy (NCBI): domain Eukaryota; kingdom Metazoa; phylum Mollusca; class Cephalopoda; order Octopoda; family Octopodidae; genus Octopus; species Octopus sinensis. The sequence continues at coordinate 60,519 of NW_021832580.1, read as the reverse complement.
TTTTAAAATCCGTAGTAGAACGAAATGCTTGGCGGTATTTCGTCTGCCGTTACGTTCTGAGTTCAAATTCAGCCGGGGTCGACTTTGCCTTTCATCCTTTCGGGGGTCGATTAAATAAATACCAGTTACGCACTGGGGTCGATGTAATCGACTTAATCCGTTTGCCTGTCCTTGTTTATCCCCTGTGTTTAGCCCCTTGTGGGTAGTAAAGAAATAGGTATTTCGTCTGTCGTTACGTTCTGAGTTCAAATTCCGCCGAGGTCGACTTTGCCTTTCATCCTTTCGGGGTCGATTAAATAAGTACCAGTTACGCACTAGGGTCAATATAATCGACTTAATCCGTTTGCCTGTCCTTGTTTGTCTTCTCTGTGTTTAGCCCCTTGTGGGTAGTAAAGAAATAGGTATTTCGTCTGCCGTTACGTTCTGAGTTCAAATTCCGCCGAGGTCGACTTTGCCTTTCGTCCTTTCGGGGTCGATAAATTAAGTACCAGTTACCCTCTGGGGTCGATATAATCGACTTAATCCGTTTGTCTGTCCTTGTTTGTCCCCTCTATGTTTAGCCCCTTGTGGGAAATAAAGAAATAGGTACTACTAGCGAACAGTGGTCCCGGTGCGCGCACTCGCGCATCCGCATGCACTAGCTAATCGCAAGTAGTCGATCCTAAACCTAATTTTTTAACCCTAACCCTAGTTTGTTTATAAAAATAATTTATTTACTTAGTTTAAAAAAATTATTTACTTTGTTCGAAAAATATTATTTAATTTTCTTTGATATGTATTCAGCCTTGAAATACAAACATACGTGCAAGTCGTTGTAGGATCGACTACTTACGACTAGCTAGCGCGGATGCGCGAGTGCGCGCACCGGTTCCACTGTTCGCTAGTAGTACCGAAAGTGACTTCATGTTTTCAACCTTTGAAACTTGTTCAGACATAGTCACACATCTTTCTTTTTCTTTCTCTCTCACTCTCTCTCTCTCTTTCTTTCTCTCAATTTCTCTCTCTCTCTCTCAATTTTTCTCTCTCTCTCTCTCTCTCTCTCTCTCTCTCTCTCTCTCTCTCTCCCACATAAGTTGACAAGAAACCCAGAAAGCTGTAAGAGTCAGCTGAAAAAAGAATTCTTTCGACATTCAACGACGATCTTAAGAGTAGAGTCATCATATACACGCACACATATATTTCTCTATTACCCACAAGGGGCTAAACACAGAGGAGACAAACAAGGAGAGACAAACGGATTTAGTCGATTACATCAACCCCAGTGCGTAACTGGTACTTATTTAATCAACTCCGACAGGATGAAAGGCAAAGTCGACCTCGGCGGAATTTGAACTCAGAACGTAACAGCAGACGAAATACCTATTTCTTTACTACCCACAAGGGACTAAACACAGAGGGGACAAACAAGGACAGACAGAGGTATTAAGTCGATTACATCGATCCAAGTGCGTAACTGGTACTTAATTTATTGACCCCGAAAGGATGAAAGGCAAAGTCGACCTTGGCGGCATTTGAACTCAGAATGTAGCGGCAGACGAAATACCTATTTCTTTACTACCCACAAGGGGCTAAACACAGAGAGGACAAACAAGGACAGACAAAGGTATTAAGTTGATTACATCGACCCAAGTGCGTAACTGGTACTTATTTAATCGACCCTGAAAGGATTAAGGCTAAGTCAACCTCGGCGGAATTTGAACTCAGAACGTAGCGGCAGATGAAATACCGCTAAGCATCTCGCCCGGCTTTCATCCTTTCGGGGTCAATTAAATAAGTACCAGTTACGCACTGGGGTCGATATAATCAACTTAATCCATTTGTCCTTGTTTGTCCCCTCTGTGTAACCCCTTGTGGGCAGTAATGAAATAAGAAACCAAGCTGAACCATTCAGACCTAGAACCTGTTGGAATCTGTCAAACTCTAACTCACACCAGCATAGAAGAGGGACATTAAAAGATGATTATATATATATCTATAATAATAAAAGTGAAATTCTGTCTGTCTGTGTGTTTGGGTTCCCTGTATCTCGGTCTACATTTGCTCTGTATAGACATATTCTACCTTTTTGGAATCAGGATGATCCCGGGATTGAAACTCTGCCATCATTTGGCTCTCGAATACCCAGCATTGGGACCTGATTTAAAAGCATTTGGGTTGCTATTTCTAGCAGGTAAAGCTTGGCTGGTTCATGCCATCTTGGTCAGTGTTTGTCAGATGATATCAAAAATCAGGTTGGGAAGATAGATGACATTCACTTCATTAATTTTAAGTTGTGATAAGAACTTTGGGACAAATTGGCCAACAGTTGGAATTCAGCTTGGGACTGGAACAATAGAATGATTGCATTACAGAATTAATTCTCATCCATCCTTAACCTCTGATCAAACTCCACCAGGGCATACAGTCATTATGGACGTATTTAGTTTTGGGCTACAGGTCCAATTAGCCCTCTGCAGGTGCTAGCTTCAACACACACACACACACATATATAGATAGATAGGTGCAGTCATGGTTGTGTGGTAAGAAGCTTGCTTCTCAGCTACATGGTTCAGGGTTCAGTCCCACTGTGTGGCACCTGGGGTAAGTGTCTTCTACAATAGCTTTGGGCTGACCAAAGCCTGGTGAGTAGATCTAGAAGAAAGGAACTGAAAGAAGCCCATCATATATATAAAGATTAGAAAAAAACCACCTTTTATCAATTCAAAATGAACAATTAAATTACACCATCTAGAAAATTACATATAATAGAAATATAAAAAATAAAATAATAATAAGGCGCAGGAGTGGCTGTGTGGTAAGTAGCTTGCTAACCAACCACATGGTTCCGGGTTCAGTCCCACTGCGTGGCATCTTGGGCAAGTGTCTTCTGCTATAGTCCCGGCCCAACCAATGCCTTGTGAGTGGATTTGGTAGACAGAAACTGAAAGAAGCCTGTCGTATATAGTATATATATATATATATATTATATATATATATATATATATGTGTGTGTGTGTGTGTGTTTGTGTGTCTGGTTTGTCCCCTTAGCATTGCTTGACAACCGATGCTGGTGTGTTTATGTCCCCGTTACTTAGCAGTTCGGCAAAAGAGACCGATAGAATAAGTACTGGGCTTACAAAAGAATAAGTCCTGGGGTCGAGTTGCTCGATTAAAGGTGGTGCTCCAGCATGGCCGCAGTCAAATGACTGAAACAAGTAGAAGAGTAAAAAAGAGTAATATTATACCAATAAAATAATAATAATATACCAATGATTAAGTAAATTGCAAAATAATAATTTTGCAATTTACTTAATCATCAGTATATTATTCTTATTTTATTATTTATTATATTTCTATTATATGTAATTGTCTAAATGGTGTAATTTAATTGTTCATTTTAAATTGATAAAAGGCGAGTTTTTTTCTAATTTTTATATATATATTATATTTTGTGAAATTTGATTTAGTATTTCTAAATTGAATTTTTCCCTGTAAGTTAGGAATAATATTCCCTCAAATTATTACTATAAATATATATATATATATATATATAATATATATATGATGTATGTAGTGTATATATATATATATATATATATATACATATATAATATATATATATGTGTTGTGTGTGTGTATGTCTTTGTGTTTGGCCACCCACCATAAGTCTTTGGGTCAATTTCTTCAACTAAAAAAACCCTTTAAGGCAGTGTTCCAGAATGGCCACGGTCACATGACTGAAACAAGTAAAAGAATATACACTCACGCACACGCACAAAGATATTGGTTGTGTGGTCAAGAACCTTACTTTCCAACCACTTAGTTACAGGGTACGGACTCAAAGTATAGCACCTTGGGCAAGTATCTCTTCTACTACAGTCCAGAACTGATCAACCTCGGCGGAACTCAACTTATAAATAATGAACCTGTAATGACTACTGGAAACGGTTGTAAGTCAAGTTTATTACAATAAAGAAAAAGTATATAATGACCTATATAGGCGTAGGAGTGGCTGTGTGGTAAGTAGCTTGCTTACAAACCACATGGTTCCTGGTTCAGTCCCACTGCGTGGCACCTTGGGCAAATGTCTTCTACTATAGCCTCAGGCCGACCAAAACCTTGTGAGTAGATTTGGTAGACGGAAACTGAAAGAAGCCTGTCGTATATATTATATATATATATATATATATATATATATATATATATATGTTTGTTATGTCTGTGTTTGTCCCCGCACCCACATCGCTTCAAAACTGATGCTGGTGTATTTATGTCCTCGCAACTTAGCGGTTCGGCAAAAGAGACCGATAGAATAAGTACTAACTAGGCTTACAAAGAATAAGTCCTGGGGTCGATTTGCTCGACTAAAGGCGGTGCTCCAGCATGGCCGCAGTCGAATGACTGAAACAAGTAAAAGAGTATTATTTACGCCCTGTCTTACACACACACAAACACACAGAGTTGAAATTTACAGAAAGACAAAAGATGAAGACAGGTGTAGGAACATCGAGCAGGTGTGTTGAACGATACTGTATCGGGGACTCATTTACAACTTGTTTAGAGTAAATAATAATTAAATGTTTTCTTTTTTATAAAGTTTCAGCTCAGAGCTGCGGCCATGCTGATGCACCGCCGTATTGCGCTATACTGTTTACACTGGTGAGACCCATATTGGAGTACGGGATTCAAGCCTCTTCTCCTTATCTCCTCAAAGACATACAGCATCTCGAAAGAGTCCAGAAGCTGGCTACCCGCATGGTTCTTGGTCTGAAGAATTTGTCTTATGAAAAAAGGCTGAAGACGCTCGACCTTTATTCTCTAGAAAAACGACGATGCCGTGGTGATCTCATTCTTGCTCACAACATCATAAGCGGAAAGTATAACCTCTCGAAAGAGCTGTTCTTCACTCCTGCTCCAGAGCGTCGGCTACGGGGTCATTCCGAAAAGCTCTATCTGCGACGATTTCATCTCAATCGAAGGAGAGGGGCTTTCTCCGTCCGGGTTGCGGATCCGTGGAATAAGCTGCCGGACGAGATGGTGAAGATGCCGACGACCGCTCGGTTCAAAGTCTCCCTTGACCACAAGTGGCCTGAATTCTTTACATGAACACCACCCTGTACATTCGGGAAGTACATGGCCTTGCTTTTTGCTTTTTGAGCCAAAAAATTAACTAACAAACTAACTAGGAGCCTCCTCTAATATGTGGCACTTGATGAAGAATGGAGTTTGATATAGCTACCCTCATTTGCACCTCTTGCCGTGAGGTAGGCTCATCTGGGACTCTCGATAGGAAGAGGTAATAATAATAATGATGATGATGATGACCATGCAGGTGGGGACCAGTTAGAATTTTTCTTCAGGTCGAATAGCCCATCCCACACAAAAGGTCCCTGAATAAGGGTTGTTTAAGGATGATGAACAAAACACCTATATTTCCAAAGGTGAATTATCCAAACCCCAAATAATCCCTCTCAACACATGGCTATGATGCTCCCCCACTATTTCTGCTCATAATCAAAGATGCACATATCATCAGCCACTAAGGGACATGCTCAACTGGTTACGGTCAAACAACTGACAAGCAAATCTGTGGTATTGAGCAGAACATTTGTCACAGCCCTCTGCAGGAGCTAGCTTCAACACACACCAAAACAAAATCATGTACATGTTTTGGTATAAAAGATGGGCTACAGCAAATATTCTGCTCAATACTACAGATTTGCTTGTCAGTTGTTTGACCGTAGCCAGTTGACCATGTCCCTTAGTGGCTGACGATATGTGCATCTCTGATCACAAGCAGAAGTAGTTGGGGAACATCATAGCCACGTGTTGAGAAGAATTCTTTGGGGTTTGGATAATTCACCTCTGGAGACATGGGTGTTTCGTTCAACATCCTTAAACAACACTTATTCAGGGACCTTTTGAGTGAGATGGGCTACTTGATCTGAAGAGAATTCTAACTGGGCCCCACCTGCAAGGTCATGCGCTGTTTATCTTGATATGAAATCACTATGTTGCGTACATATGGTTGTGATGCATGTGCCTTATGTACCCTTATCAGGCGGACAGTCATGATGGGTATACTGAGCATTGGTACCCCCTGAGTCACTTTGATGGCATGCACTGCTCTCTCAAAAATTTGGCAGTTAATGGGTTAACGAACACTTGATTGTGGTGGTTCAATAGGAAATATAATTAAACCTATTCTGTATAGCATCAGAATAACGATGAACTTTTATCTTTTACCAAAAAAATTCGAGCAAGGTCGTTGCCAGTACCGCCTGACTGGCCCCCGTGCTGGTGGTATGTAAAAGCACCCACTACACTCTCAGAGTGGTTGGCGTTAGGAAGGGCATCCAGCTGTAGAAACTCTGCCAGATCAAGACTGGCGCCTGGTGCAGCCATCTGGTTCGCCAGCCCACAGTCAAACCGTCCAACCCATGCTAGCATGGAAAGCAGACGTTAAATGATGATAATGATGATGATGATGATGTTTCAGTCATTAAAATGAGGCCATGCTGGGGCACAGCCTTAAAGAATGTTTAGTCAAATGAATTGACCCCCATTAATTTCTGTTTTTTAAGCCTGATACTTATTTTATCGATATCTCTTGCTGAACTGCTAAGTTATGGGAACACAACCACACCAACACAAGTTGTTAAGCAGTGGTGAAGATACAAACACAGACACAAACTCAGATATATGTATGTGACAATTATTCGGTAGCCATCTGAGTTTCGGATGTCGGGGCAGAAACCCACGCGGCATCTCTTCAGTTATCGGGCCATTGAAAAATTTTTTCGATGGCCCATTCTGTCCCAACATCCGAAACTCGGAGTTTTATCATGGCTACTGAATAATTGCTACATATATATTTACAGACAAATTCCTCTATTTACATAATATCGAGGTCTCTTTCATTCTTTTGTTGTCTTACCATTTCTATCAATATATATATATATATATATATCATCATCATCATCATTTAACGTCCGTTTTCCATGCTAGCACGGGTTGGACAGTTCGACCGGGGTCTGGAAATCCATGGAGGCTGCACTAGGCTCTGGTCTGATTTGGCAGTGTTTCTACAGCTGGATGCCCTTCCTAACGCCAACCACTCCGTGAGTGTAGTGGGTGTTTTTTACGTGTCACTGGCACAGGGGCCAGAGCAGGCTGGCAAACGGCCACGATCGGTTGGTGCTTTTACATGGCTGTTTGCCAGTCTGCTCTGGCCCCTGTGCCGGTATGCGATAGGCTTTTTCTAGTTCCTGTCTACCAAATTGGCTCACAAGGCTTTGGTCAGCCCAAGGCTAGAGTAGAAGACGCTTGCCCTAAGTACCACACAGTAGAACTGAACCCAGAACCATAAGGTAGGGAGGCGAGCTTCTTACCTTACAGCCACACCTGGCACAAGGCCAGTAAATTTGGGGGAGGTGTTAAGTCAATTACATTGACCCCAGTGCTCAACTGGTCCCTATTTTATCGATCCTGAAAGGACGAAAAGCAAAGACAACCTTGATGGAATTTGAACTCAGAAAGTAAAGACAGACAAAATGCCGCAAAGCATTTTGCCCACTGTGCTAACAATTCTTATTTCTTTATTGCCCACAAGGGGCTAAACATAGAAGGGACAAACAAGGACAGACAAAGGGATTAAGTCGATTACATTGACCCCCAGTGCATAACTGGTACTTAATTTATCGACCCCAAAAGTATGAAAGGCAAAGTCGACCTCGGCAGAGTTTGAACTCACAACGTAACGGCAGACGAAATGCAGCTAAGCATTTTGCCCACTGTGCTAACAATTCTGCCAGCTTGCTACCCTAAACAATCTACTATAATAATACTCTTGTGTTTTTCTCCGTCACAACATATGAATGAGAAAGGAAAGGGTGATAGATGAATTAGGAAGGAAGGGGTTGAAGGCAAACTGGTCTGGTAGTGGGAGCGTTTCAACACTGTGTGAGTATATGTGTGTGTATGTATGTAAAAGGGAGGTATGTGAATGTGTGTGTGCAATGGAAATGGGATGGTGAACATTCAACACTGAAAAGAAACATCAAACAGCGTTTCAACTCTGTGTGAGTGTATGTGTATATGTGTATGCGTGTACAAGGGAAACATGTGAATGCCTGTATGTGTGAACCAGCATTCTTTCAGTAACAAACGTTGATCTCAAAAGACAACCACTAGATAACATTGACATGAGTATTAATTTGACTTACCATCCATATTTATATATTTCTTTACTACCCACAAGGGGCTAAACACAGAGGGGACAAACAAGGACAGACAAAGGGATTAAGTCGATTACATTGACCCCCAGTGGGTAACTGGTACTTAATTTATCGACCCCCAAAAGGATGAAAAGCAAAGTCGACCTCGGCGGAATTTGAACTCGGAACGTAGCGGCAGACGAAATACCTATTTCTTTACTACCCACAAGGGGCTAAACACAGAGGGGACAAACAAGGACAGACAAACGGACTAAGTCGATTACATCGACCCCAGTGCGTAACTGGTACTTAATTTATCGACCCTGAAAGGATGAAAAGCAAAGTCGACCTCGGCGGAATTTGAACTCAGAACGTAGCGGCAGACGAAATACCTATTTCTTTATTACCCACAAGGGGCTAAACACAGAGAGGACAAACAAGGACAGACAAACGGATTAAGTCGATTACATCGACCCCAGTGGGTAACTGGTACTTAATTTATCGACCCCGAAAGGATAAAGGATGAAAAGCAAAGTCGACCTCGGCAGAATTTGAACTCAGAACGTAGCGGCAGACGAAATACCTATTTCTTTTACCCACAAGGGGCTAACACAGAGAGAGGACAAACAAGGACAGACAAACGGACTAAGCCGATTACATCGACCCCAGTGGGTAACTGGTACTTAATTCATCGACCCCGAAAAGATGAAAAGCAAAGTCGACCTCGGCAGAATTTGAACTCAGAATGTAACGGCAGACGAAATACCTATTTCTTTACTACCCACAAGGGGCTAAACATAGAGGGGACAAACAAGGACAGACAAACGGACTAAGTCGATTACATCGACCCCAGTGGGTAACTGGTACTTAATTTATCGACCCCAAAAGGATGAAAAGCAAAGTCGACCTCGGCAGAATTTGAACTCAGAATGTAACGGCAGACGAAATACCTATTTCTTTATTACCCACAAGGGGCTAAACACAGAGAGGACAAACAAGGACAGACAAACGGACTAAGCCGATTACATCGACCCCAGTGGGTAACTGGTACTTAATTCATCGACCCCGAAAAGATGAAAAGCAAAGTCGACCTCGGCGGAATTTGAACTCGGAACGTAACGGCAGACGAAATACGGCTACGCATTTCGCCCGGCGTACTAACGATTCCGCCAGCTCGCCGCCTTATATATAAAATACTACAATTAGCTGTCACTTTTGATGGCATGAGGCCAGCTAGTTAATAATAACAATATTGTTTCTAATTTAAGTACAAGGTCAGATGGGAGTGATTAATAGATTACATCAACTACAGTACTTGACTGGTACTTTATTTTTATTAGTACTTTCTATTTTATTCACTCCTGAAAGGATGAAAGATAAAAAGGGGTCTTGATGAAACTAGAACTCAAACAGTAAAGAGCTAAAACAAATACTGGAAGGTTTTTTGTCTGAAGTTATAAACATTTTACTAATCCACAAATAGACAAGGGGTCATTCATCATCATCATCATCATCATCATCGTTTAACGTCCGCTTTCCATTCTAGCATGGGTTGGACGATTTGACTGAGGGCTGGTGAACCAGATGGCTGCACCAGGCTTCAATCTTGATCTGGCAGAGTTTCTACAGCTGGATGCCCTTCCTAACGCCAACCACTCCGAGAATGTAGTGGATGCTTTTTACGTGCCACCGGCAGAGGGGCCAGTCAGATGGCACTGGCAACGACCTTGCTCAAATCTTTTTACACATGCCACCGGCACAGGTGCCAGTGAAGCGACGTTGGTAACGATCACGCTGGAATGGTGCCCTTTTACGTGCCACGGCACAAGGGCCAGTCAGGCGGTACTGGCAATGACCTCACTCGAATCTTTTACACATGCCACTGGCACAGGTGCCAGTAAGGTGATGCTGGTAACGATCACGCTCGAAAGGCGTCTTTTACGTGCCACCGACACGGAGGCCAGATAGCCGCTCTGGCAACGATCACGTTCGGATGGTGCTCTTAATACACTACTAGCACGGGGCTCGAGTGCCAGTAAGGCGACGCTGGTAACGATCACGCTTGAAGGGTGCCTTTTAAGTGCCACTGGCACGGAAGCCGGTTAGCCACTCTGTCAATGATCACACTCGTATGGTGCTCTTTGCACTCCGCTAGCACGGACGCCAGTCATCGAATTTGATTTTGATTACAAAAGAGGTAGGAGTTTATGCAGAATGATGGAAAATAGGGATATAAACTGAAGTAACCTGTCCCAAAAGGGATCTAGATCTGTAAAAAGGCAGAACAAATATTTCAAGGCATTTTTGCTTGATGCTCTAGCGATTCACCACAAAGAAATGATCAAGCTCAATAACGATCTGTTAAACAACAACTACCCCAAAAGTATACTATCCACCCCAATTATGAAGAAGAGAGAGAATGAGGTCAGTAAACTGTCCACAGTCTGTCTACTCTATGTGAAAGGCCTCTCCGAAAAGATACAAAAGATACGCGGCCCATATGACATGTAGCCATGATAAATCTCCGAGTTTTGGATGTCAGGACGGAAACCCACGCCACCATCTCTTCAGTTATCAGGCCATCGGAAAAATTTTTCAATGGCCCAATAACTGAAGAGATGGCAGCATGGGTTTCCGTCCTGACATCCGAAACTCAGAATATTATCATGGCTACCGAATAATTGCCACATACATATATCTGAGTTTGAGTCTTTGTGTCTGTGTTTGTATCTTGACCACTGCTTGACAACTGGTGTTGGTGTGCTTGTGTTCCCATAACTTAGCAGTTCAGCAAGAGATATCGATAAAATAAATATCAGGCTTAAAAAACAGAAATTAATGGGGGTCAATTCATTTGACTAAACATTCTTCAAGGATGTGCCCCAGCATGGCCTCATTTTAAAGAGTAATACAACACTTTGCAGATATTTCCGCCAATAGAAGAGAATATGACCAAAGACTGCGTGTGCTCCATCCCATGCAGCTGTGGTAGGTTATACAAAGGTGAAACATGCTGCCCCCCTCAAAATAAGGGTAGAGGAACATCGTAAAGCTGTGACATGAGGAGATATTGATAAATCGGGTACAGCTGATCATGTATAGAAAAATGGAGACCACCTCCCCCTATGGGATGAAGTTAAAATAATAGACAGAGAACACCACTGGAAAATACGAAAACTAAAAGAAGCAGCACATATGCTAGGACAAAACAACCTTCTAAGCAGACCGAGTGCAGATATGAGTAGCATATGGGAACCAGTGTTAAGGAAGGATAGGAAAATATTAGATTTATAAGCCCTAAAATTCACTCCATAATTGCCCATGGGCATATGGCTACTAACCCTAAAATTCCGAGTTCGATTCCAGGTACTGACCTGAACAATAATAATAATAATAATAATAATAATTAATTCGTTTATTGGCCACAAGGGCTAACAAAAATCAAATAAAACATGTAAGGACAAAATACTGGACGAAAGTTACAAAAAGGGTTTTGTCCGTTTGAAAAGTCCGTGTAAAAATGCAAGATAACAACGAAAATATATCAAGTAAAAACTCCCAATAGGGGGAGGCACTTCGAAAGATTACTCGTGGAAAAACCCATAAAAGCCACGGGAGCCTGGTCAAAAAGGGGGTAGAGAGCCCTTCTCTCCTTTTATATTTACCTTTTTTGTCACAGGTGTATCCTCAGAATTGGTCCCTTCATACTGGCCATTCTTCCGACATTCACCCACCTTTCAATAAATTTACTACGAGACAGCACTTCCCTCTCTACTCTCATCTTCCTTTTCAAGTGGAACTTGAAAAAGTTAACAACATTGAGTGGCTGTGTGGTAAGTAGCTTGTTAACCAGCCACATGGTTCTGGGTTCAGTCCCACTATGTGGCATCTTGGCCAAGTGTCTTCTGCTATAGCCCCGGGCCGACCAATGCCTTGTGAGTGGATTTGGTAGACGGAAACTGAAAGAAGCCCGTCGTATATATATGTATATATATATATATGCGTGTGTGTGTTTGTGTGTGTGTGTTTGTCCCCCTAGCATTGCTTGACAACCGATGCTGGTGTGTTTATGTCCCCGTTACTTAGCGGTTCGGCAAAAAGAGACCGATAGAAAAAATACTGGGCTTACGAAAGAATAAGTCCTGGGGTCGAGTTGCTCGATTAAAGGCGGTGGTCCAGCATGGCCACAGTCAAATGACTGAAACAAGTAAAAGAGTAAAAGAGTATTGAAAAATACCTTAGGAATGAGAACCTAGGTTCGAAATTTCCCCCAAGTCACCCGAAGAAAGCTTGGAGGGTATATCAGCTGAAACACTGTGTTAACAACAAACAAGATGAGGACAAATATCCGTCGAATGTAAATAATGTAGTTTACATTTGTTTGCAATAAACATGCAGTGTCAAGAAAAGAAACACATTACATATGCACAGATACTCACACATACACATACAGGCGCAGGAGTGGCTGCGTGGTAAGTAGTTTGCTTACCAACCACATGGTTCAGGGTTCAGTCCCACTGTGTGGCATCTTGGGCAAGTGTCTTCTGCTATAGCCTCGGGCCAACCAAAAGCCTTGTGAGTGGATTTGGTAGACGGAAACTGAAAGAAGCCTGTCGTATATATGTATATATATATATATATGTATTTGTGTGTATGTTTGTGTGTTTGTCCCCCTAGCATTGCTTGACAACCGATGCTGGTGTGTTTACATCCCCGTCACTTAGCGGTTCGGCAAAAGAGACCGATAGAATAAGTACTGGGCTTACAAAGAATAAGTCCCGGGGTCGATTTGCTTGACTAAAGGCGGTGCTCCAGCATGGCCGC
>NW_021832580.1:12500-40000 GCF_006345805.1 Octopus sinensis | reverse complement strand
CAGGAGGGGACAAACAAGGACAGACAAACGGATTAAGTCGATTACATCGACCCCCTAGTGCGTAACTGGTACTTAATTTATCGACCCCGAAAGGATGAAAGGCAAAGTCGACCTCGGCGGAATTTGAAATATATACATACATAATATATATATATATATATATATATATATATATATATATATATATATATATTATTCGCAGCGCGCTATCCGTTACTCTAGGCCCCGTCTATGGATAATCCTGAAACGGGACCTGGTGTGGAGAGAATACCATAATATATATATATATATATTTATAGTATCACTGGATTAGATAAATTCGTTTGCTGTGCATTAAATTTACAAATGTGTGTGTGTATGCGAGTGTGTACACGCGCGTGCTATATCTTATGTGACAGTTGACGATTCCCGAGTTTAAAGTTGAATTATTTTTTAAAATTTTTTTAAAATTTTTTACTCCCCAACAACAACTGAAACAGCGCCGATTAAAAGTAGTGACTGGTCTGCTACTTGTGTACTAGAACACACTGTAGCACTCAGAGTCTCCATAATAATTGAAGTTGGTATAGAGAGAGAGAGAGAGAGAGAGAAACAAGTGCGCAAGTACCTTGGCCAGGCGGCGGTGTGTGGGGTGAGCCGTTCTAGCGCACTTGCCAATTTGACGGAACGACGGTACATTATGTTTTAATTAATTTTCGCCAGCCAGCCCTTGTGGCCAATAAACTAATTAATTACTATCATTATTATCATTATTATTATTAAATAATATTTTAATATCATAATCAAGGACACAGATGTTGTAATAATTATGTAGGCTTAATAATGAAGAATAAACTTTGTGATTATTATTATTATTATTATTATTATTATCTTGTTTGAATCTATTACTGTGTTGTCTTTCTTTAATCTTATATATTTATTATTTTATGTCCTCATTTTTTTTTTAAAGGCGAATGTTACAGTGTCCTCCTTCTAGATATATCTCCTTCGTTTTAAAATAAATTTGTCCTGTTTCGTCGACGCCTCCCACTAGTTTTAAAGCGCTGTATAAATTAAATAATAGGCGGTTAATGAAAACTGAATGTAAATTTCCGTGGCTAAATAAATGAAAGAAATTATTATTAAATCATTACTATTTCACAGTTGCGCTTCTTAACCCGTTCGCCGTGAAAAACAGGAGCGATTGATTGTATATATATCTATATATATATATACATATATATAATGATGAACAGAGACCATTGAAGTGTTGTGTGTGTGGAGAGAGAGAAAGGGAGAGAGAGAGTTGTAAACACTCAGGGTATATATGGAATATATAGAGATATATATATATACGTATTTATATCATTTATTGAGCATGTATTTATTTGTAGGTATGTCAATGTTTACATTTTGTGGCATTCTTATATATAAGCAAACAAGTGTGTGTGTGAGTGTGTGCGCTCAAAGTGTGCCTGACAAGATCTCTTAAGATATAGAGGAAAAAAGCAAAGTTGACCTCGGAGGAGTATTTTGAAGTGAGGGCAACAAAAGTGCCGGAATGAAATAGCGCAACGCATTCTCTTCAACATTCTAACGATTTTGCCATTTTGCCGTCTTTACATCTCTCAACCTTTTCGGTGGGGGGTCGATAAAGTGTACCAGTGCATAACTGGAATCGATTCTTTTGAGTGAGTGTGTGTATGGGTGTTGTACCTGTAACTCGGTTGCAACCCCCCCCCCACAACCGTGTCACACACAGACACACACACACATACGCTGTGTCACGCTGATACTGCTTGGTAATTGCGTTAAGGGTACGCGTGTCTGTCAGAATATGTGGTGGAATAATCGGCAGTTTAATGCGTTAATTCGACGAGTAAGGAAGGAATTCGGTCGGTGGTTTATAAAGCAATGGTTTCGAGACCGACGGAAAGAAAAAAAAAAAACGGTGGAGTTTTGGGAACAGCTGTCTCTCGAAATCCTCCCGCCCTTTCGTTTGCTATGAGGTATGGGACTTCGAGGGACGGCTATTTAGAAACTTTGCCGGAAATCCACACACACATTATAAATATATGTATGTATGTATGTATGTGTATATATATATATATATATATATATATATATACATATATACACAACATACATCATATATAACACAACACAACATACATTAACACATACATACATATATATACACACACATACATACATATATACACACACATACATACATATATACACACACATACATACATATATACACACACATACATACATACATACATACACACACATACATACATACATACATACATACACACACATACATACATTTTCATTTTATGTAGTTTCAGCTCGCGAGCTGTGGCCATGCTGGGGCACCGCCATTTAATATATATATATATATATATTTAATATCCTTAAATCCTTAAAAATGTTTTAGCCCGAAGGCTGCGGCCATGCTGGGGCACCACCGATGATATATAATACATATATATATATATATGAAATATAAATTAGAGATAAAACCACTATTATGCAACTCAAACAGTGATAGACATAAACCAAAACATAAAAAACAAATAATAAATTTTTATAAAACATGACTTATAACTAGATCCCAAAAAGTATAAAAATGGATTATCAATATATAATACAAGTAAAATAATAAGTATATAATATATATATATATATATATAGAGAGAGAGAGAGAGAGAGAGAGAGAGAGAGTAATTGATTATTTGTGTTTTTAGTTAAACGTGTAAATTTAATTAATTTATAAAGACAGGAAATGTTAACGGATAAAATATAAATAAAAAATTTATAATACAAGAAAATGAAAGTAATGTGTGTACGGGAATATGCGCGCGCGCGAGTGTGACCATGTGTGTGTATGCATGCGTATAAATGTATGTGTTGGTGCTTGTATATTGGCGAATGTGTGTATTTATGTATTACTGCGTGTGTGTTAATGGAGTGAATGTGGCATGTCAATAAAAATAGATTGCCTCTTTGAATTTTTTACCTTTCGTCTTGAGACAGGACGTCCTCTTTTACAGGGTGGTTTGGGGAGACAGTTCTTACTGACAGGATGACGGCTTGTGTCACCTGTCCCACCGCTTCCACAGATACCATTCCTATCCAGATCAGCCTTCTGTTTATCGGAAGGGCTCGTGTCTGTTGCTGCTGCTGCTGCTACTGCTGCTGCATGTGAAAGGGGTGCTTGGCAAGAAAGGGACACAGTGGATGTGTCGGGAGTCGAACAGGGGACAAAAGACGAAGAATTTGTTGTCGGCAAGGAATCTGAAGAGAATGGTACCAAAGATGAAAGAGATGCGGTATTTAAAAGGGCCGAATTGGCAGTCGTAGTAGATCCACTGTTGGTCAACGCCAACTTTCCGTTCGGTAAAAGCTGGATATTTTTAGCAATTAATTCGTTTTGGATGACCGTGTTTAAATCAATCTTCGCCAGAGCCGATTCGAAACCTTGTGCATGCCACCACAGTTCGATCTGTTCGCGACTGACACCTACATCACCACTATCATCATCAACACCACCACCGTTGCATTCATCAGTAAGTACCTGGGTCGCCGTGCAATTATTATTATTATTATTGGTAATGGTGGCTACACTAGGATCCTGATAATTCGACCTGGATTTTTGAGCAGAGTGGCTACAAGTTTTACTGTCACACGAACCGGCTCCACTTTGGTTCGTAGTAGCGGCATTAGAAGAAAGGACACAGTCATTCACGGAATTGTTATCACAAGTACTATTTGTACAGTTATTATTATTATTATTAGTGTTATTATTATTATTATTAACACCTCTGTGTTTTTCACACTTACTAATGCTGTTGTTGTTGCTATTACTGTTATTATTGTTGTTCAGTGAACAGCGCGATTGAATGGCAAACCGCAGTTTCGTTGCTGCTTTCTTGTTCAAAAGTTCGGCGTGCATTCGGGTCTTGGAGCACTTGGCCGCATTTCTGTAGCTCGTCCTTCCTTTGTAAGTGACTCTGATGACAATATTCTCCTGCACCAGCTTGCTCATCATCTCCTCCGTTTCTTTCAAACTTAATCCATGTTTCCGCGAGGCCATGTGGCAAATATTTTCGAAATCAGGTCGGGCTTTGCGGCTTCGCAAACGACCGATAATGTCCAGTATCAAATCTTTTGCGGTGTTCTCTGTCATGTTGCCTGGTTTTATATTTAAAAAAACTGTTTATATCTGTATTTGTATATATTGTGTGGTGTATATATAAATTTTCTGATATATAATATATCTATATATATCTGTGTATATACATATAAGCAACTGTTAATATAAGAGAGATGCGTATATATACATATACGCAGACATATCCTATTAATCTATTAATTTACGTGTAGTTAAAGTATACATGTGTAGATACATGCATATATACACACATGGCAGACCTATCCAAGGTTTCAATCAATCAATATAGGTGTATATATACAAGTATACATGTGTGTAGTGTATATAGATGTATGTAAATATATATCCAGTTGGGTGTATAATCAGTATTAATGTTTAAAGTCTCTTTCGCCGGTTGGTAGCTGATAATTATTTTTTTCTTTTTTCTCCTTTTTTGCTCCGTTTTCCCGTCACCTTAAAACTCTATATACACACATAAATATATATATTAAATACGATGTATATATATATGTACACTTTTTTCTGGTCTTCGCTCTGGCTTTTTCTACGTCCGTATGACTCTCTCTCTCTCTCTCACTCACTCTCTTCCTTTCTCTCTCACTCTCTCTCTCTTCCTTCTCTCTCTCTCTCTCTCGTTGAGTCTCGCTCACCCTCTCTCTATGTCGCCTTCTCCCTCGCTTTCTCACTTGCTTTTCGTGTCTTTCCGTCGCGCGTCTTGAATATTGCGCATGTGTATATATGTGCGTGTGTACTCAACTCTATCTATGCATACATATACACACACATATACATACATGTATGTGTGTGTGTTAAAGTATATGCGTCTCGCAAAAAGGAAGCGATCTTAAGTGAGGGGAGTTGTAGTAGTTTTAGTTTAGAGTACAGCAGGAACAACGTGCCACAAATACAGCTTTAAAAAAAAATATCACACACACACACACACACACACACACATACACAGACACATATTTACATATACACACACTGACACACTATTCCCCCTCTCTCTCTCTCTCTCTCTCTCGCTCGCTCGTCCCCTCACACTTCTACTCTACCCCGTACTGCCACCTTATCTCTCTTACTCTCTCTAATTTACTCTTCTATATCTTATACTTTCTTTCTCTCTATCTCTTATCGCTTTGTAGTGTCTCGCTTTTTTTCTTTACTCTCCTTCTTTCTCTCTATCCCAATCTGTCTCGTCTTTTCTTATTATTTCAATATCTATCACGTTTTCTCTATCTTCTACCAAATTTATCCATGAAAATAAAGAAACTTATCTATCATCTATCTATCTATCTATCTATCTATCCATCTATATATCTATCCATCTGTCTATCTATCTGTCTATCTATCTATCTGTGTGTCTGTCTATCTATCCATCTATCTCTATCTATCTATCTATCTGCCTGTCTGTCCGTCTATCTATCAGTCTATCTATCTCTATCTATCTATTATCTATCTATCTATCTATCTATCTACCTATCCATCTATCTATCCACCTATTTATCTATCTATATATATACCCGCGTACAAGTGTGTACATGGTTAGCTGAATGCGTGTATGTATTTATACACCATTTGGGTGTCTCCAGTTTTTTTTTTTCGATGTTCACGTGCCAATGTTGCTCTACTTTCCTCCTCTCTCTCTCTCTCTCTCTTCACATCCTCTCCCACCTCTTCCATAAACACTTTTTTTTTCTTCATCTCTCCTTTTTCCCCCCTTTTCAACCTTCATACAACCCGGTTCTAACTTTCTTTCAGACACCACCATCACCACCTCCGTCATCATCACTACTACTACTACTGTTCTATCAACGGGCGGTGGTGGTGGTGGTGGTCGTGGTAGGGAAGCCTCTATGTGGTCGTGATTGCGCGACCTGTTAAAAAGAAAAAAAAAACAGCCAAAAAAAAAACCTTCCATCAACTCATATTGGACAATGTCATCCCAGGGAGAGAGAGACACACACACACACAACAACAGACGAAGTGGTCATGACTGGAACGCTTTTGATCACACGTCAGCTGGATCAGAGCTGAACTGGGGCCCCCCACACACGACAACAACCACTACCGTTTCTGCAAGTAACGAAATTACACGAGTAACGGTAAAGGTGGGAGAAACACCATCGCAGTCGCTTTTATTATGACTGCCATTACCGCCACCACCACCACCTTCATCACCACCGCCGCCACCACCATCATCATCATCATCACCACCGCCGCCACCATTACCATCACCGCCATCATCACTACTACGACTACTGCTACCCTTGAAGAGGGCGCATGTGCGCACGCTGGCCTCGTTTTATCCAGGGGCGACACCTATCAGCGTAACGTGACAAATTGGGGGGGAGAGGAGGAGGAGGAGAAAGATTATAAGGATATAGAGTAGAGAGAGTGAGTGAGTGAGTGAGTGAGAGATAGGGGAGGAAGAAAGAGCGAGGGAGAAAGAAGAAAGAGAGAGGGATTAAGGAGAAAGTGTGAGTGGGTGAGTGAAAGACAAAAAGTAAGGAAGTGACTGAGTGAGTTACAGATAGAAAGGGACTGCAAAGGAGAGAGTGAGAGAAAGAGAGAGAGAGAGGAAAGAAAAAGAAAAGGAAAGCCTGATCGTGTGTGTGTGTGTGTGTGAGTGTACGTGGTGATGAAGAAGGTGAAGGGATTAGAGAGGGGGAAAAATTTAGAATAGGATATAGAAACGGTGAGACTGTAAGTAATGGGCCGCATGGGGAATGGTGTGAGGAAAAGGGGAGAGATCGCTTCTCCCCTTCATCGCACACGCAATATTTTTGCCGGTTTCGACGCAACATCTTTTTCAACCCATTGACGTCTGTAAAAGAGCGGTGTGTACAGAAATATACGCACCACACATTCACATATGTATATATATATACACGCGTGTATAAACTTAAATAAGAGCGAAGTATATACATAAATACATACATAGCTATATACACACATATTTATACTTTGTGTATATATATATATATATATATATATATATATATATATATGCATACATGTAGATATATGTATGCATATATGAGGAGTGATCTGTATACGCACCACACACTCACATATATATATATACACGCGTGTATAAACTTACATAAGAGCGAAGTATATACATAAATACATACATAGCT
This sequence comes from Octopus sinensis, assembly GCF_006345805.1. NCBI lineage: Eukaryota > Metazoa > Mollusca > Cephalopoda > Octopoda > Octopodidae > Octopus > Octopus sinensis. The sequence goes on along the minus strand of NW_021832580.1, from coordinate 32,695 downwards.
ATATACACACATATTTATACTTTGCATATATATATATATATATATATATATACTTATATGCATACATGTATGCATATATGAGGTGTGATCTGTATACACACTCACACACTCACACATATATTATATATATATATATACGCGCGTGTATAAACTTACATAAGAGCGAAGTGTATACATAAATACATACATAGCTATAAACACACATTTATACTTTGATATATATATATATATATATATATATATAGTATATGCATTACATGTAGATATATATGTATGCATAAATGGGGAGTGATCTGTATACACACTCACATACTTACATACGAGCTATGTGTATACATACATACATACATACATACATACATGAATAAGTATATACACATATTCACAGAGCGAGGTGTACACATACACACACACACACTCACATATACACACATACTTTCATAGGAACGATGTATAGACATACAAAAACACGCACATATATATAGATACACATATACACACTCATACATATATATATACATGTACGCACATAAGTATATATACACAAACCACTACCCCACATATATGAATACTTACATGTATATACACGCGTGTATAAACTTACATAAGAGCGTTGTGTATACACAACTACATACCTATATACACACATATTTATACTTACAGAGGTGTGATGTGTATATACACTCATACTTACATACGAGCTATGTGTATACATACATGAATAAGTATATACACATTTATATACACAGAGCGAGGTGTGCACACATATACACACACACGCACACACATATACACACATACTTTCATAGGAGCAAAGTATAGATACATACATACATACACATACATATATATATATATATCTACATGTATGCATATAAGTATATACAAGCCACTACCCCCACCTGTATATATTTACTCTTTTACTTGTTTCAGTCATGTGACTGTGGCCATGCTGGAGCACCGCCTTTAGTCGAGCAAATCAACCCCAGGACTTGTTGTTGTTCTTCTATATATGTATGTATATATATATAATATATCTATATATATATGTATGTATATATATATATATATGTATGTATATATATTATGTATATATATATATATATATAGTATATATATATATGTATGTATATATGTATGTATATTATATATGTATGTATATATATATATGTGTGTGTATATATATATGTATGTATATATATGTATGTATATATATATGTATGTATATATATTTATTATATATATATATATATATATGTATATATATATTTACATATATGCATATGTATATATATATATATATATATATATATATATACATTATGTTTACATAAATATTTACGTAAACTCAAATATTTGCTTGCTTGTTTGTTTGTGTGTGTATGCAAATATTTATATATATATATATACGCACACAGATTTACAGGTAGGTTATGAGTAAGGGAGGAGAACCTCGACAAATTAAACATATACAATTCATTTTGGTAGCTAAAAACAACCATTGGGTGGGTATTCCTTGAAGTTTTTGCGTTTTGTCTGAAAGCGACGCTAAAAGCAACTCCAGACCCCCGACCACCACCACCACCACCACCACTGATTCAAGATATGGTCTGAATAGCTAGAGCTTCAATTAACAATTGTTGAATAATCAAAGATAATTAATGGGGACGATGAAATTCCGGTGCATAGCACCTTGTACTTCCTCCAGTGTATGCAAGTATACTGATCGCCTGCAGACACGTTTGCAAAATTCAAATATGTTTTGTACATGGGTGTATGTATACGTATGTATGTCAATATATATTTGTAAATATGCATGCATGAATGTATGTATATAATGCATATATATCTATATATAGATATATATACTTTTTACTCTTTACTCTTTTACTTGTTTCAGTCATTTGACTGTGGCCATGCTGGAGCACCGCCTTTAGTCTAACGAATCGACGCCAGGACTTGTTCTTTATAAGCCTAGTACTTATTCTACCGGTCACTTTTGCCGAACTGCTAAGTTACGGGGACGTAAACACACCATCATTGGTTGTCAAGCGATGTTGGGGGGGAGGGGGGACAAACAGATACATATATATATATATATACAAAATAAGAAAATGGAGAAATACATCTTAATCAATAATCAACTACCAGATAATACCCAATCACATAATTTATTAAACCACTACATATGAACATTAAGGTCAAACATAATAATATAGAACAAAACAATGTACATGAAAGAGTAATATGGTACAATAAGTACAATTCTTAACATTTATGTATTAACTTTGTTGGGTACTTCACTAGCAGTATATTGGATATATGTTATCCCATGGAGGGTTGCATTTACAACCCCTATCTCAATTTGTATATATATATATACGACGGGCTTCTTTCAGTTTCCGTCTACCAAATCCACTCACAAGGCTTTGGTCGGCCCAAGGCTATAGTAGAAGACACTTGCCCAAGGTGCCACGTAGTGGGACTGAACCCGGAACCATGTGGTTCGTAAGCAAGCTACTTACCACACAGCCACTCCTACGCCTATCTCTCTCTCTCTCTCTCTCTCTCTCTCTCTCTCTCTATATATATATATATATATATATATATATATATATATATATATATGTATGTATCGTCAGGGGATCATATATCTAAAAAAGACTTACGCTCTAATGGATAGCGCAGTAATATATTTACATGCAGTTAAATATATGACCGGTACATACACACACGCTCAAACGTCACACGTATATATGTATGTATGTCTATATCTATCTATCTATCTATCATCTATCTATATATATATATATATATATATATATATATATATAATATATATATATATATATATATAATACTATATATATCTATCTATTTATCTATATGTATGTATGTATATATCTATCTATCTATCTATCTATATCTGCCTATCTATCTATCTATCTATCTATCTATCTATCTATCTATCTATCTATCTATCTATCTATCTATCTATCTGTCTAACTATCACACACACATACCCCCCCTCACACACACATATTGTTACAAATACAGATATTGTTTAATCAATGATAAGCTGTCAAAACTGCTTTTTAGGCTACCCTCCACTGTGCTAACCTATTTCATGACTGTTTTATAAACTACTGATCTATAGTATTAAGCAGAAGGAAGCCGGATACGTCTTCTCTGAGGAGATAGCGACAAACCATGAAACGGTCCTTCAAGAGACTCCCTCTTTCTTTCATTCGCTCATCATAAGTATAGAAAGATGCAGGCATGGCTGTCTGGTTAAGAAGTTTGCTTTCCAACCGTGTGGTTTCGAGTTCAGTTTCACAAGCTGGCACCTTGGTCAAATGTCATCCACTATAGCCCCAAACTGACCAAAGCTTTGTTAATTAATTTAGTATATTTTCATCTTTTACTTGAACCAGTCATTGGACTGCGGCCGTGCTGGAGCACCACTTTGAAGAATAGTAGAAGACACTTACCCACGGTACGATACGCTGGGACTGAACCCAGAACCATGCGGTTGGGAAGCAAGCTTCTTACCACACAGCCATGCCTGCACTGGAAATTCAAACACAACTGTTGTGTGTGTGTGTGTGTGTGTGTGCGCGCATGCGTGTATGTGTGTGTGCGCGCGAACGCACACACACACACATGTGAGTATATATATATATATATATCGTTTTTGCATCTAGTCCAGCAAATTGTATTCATAACAGACCATGCTGATGAATGTTACAGTTATCCTTGCGGATAATAATAACCGAAACTGATCAGTACATGGGTAATTATTTTATTTCGTATATTTTCATTTGTTTATTGCTTTGGTTTTGTGCTGAGTTTGATTTGAGAACATAATCTTTTTGTGGAGAATGGCGATTTGACGTCTATATCTAGCATGTTGACTGTCCACTTTTCGTGTTCAGTCCTTAATTGGTATATATATATATATATATATATCGGTGTATGTGTGTATTCAATCAGTGTTTTTCGGCCGAATCATGTGCTCTGACTACAGCATTGGAGCATTTTAGCTCTTACTTCTAACAATGTAGGTGTTTCTAGCGCCTTAGTCACATTTAATGACAATTATAGTTTTCCTTTTTGTCTATATTCAACTCCAGTCTGATATATATGCTGTGAGTCAATGGGCAGACAGAAACAAAATGCAACTGAACGAGGGAAAATTTGAGCTGATGCATTTTGGAAGAAAGTCCACACTAAAACAGCCAGACTCTCTTCCTTCAGGTGAACTGCTCACAGCCTCTAACAATATCAGACCTGGGCGTAATTGTTGATGACAATCTCAGTTGGATGCCCACATCAACAATAAGGTCGATATAGCTCGTAGGATGAACTCCTGGATCTTAAGAACCTTCCAGTCCAGAGAACAAGGTGTCATCATACCACTTTTCTCCTTTGTACGGCCACACCTCGAATACTGCTGCCCACTGTGGTCTCCCCATACAAGACAAAACATCCAGAGAGTACTCACTAAACGAATTGAAGGCATGGCTGCTCTCGATTATTGGGACCGCCTTAAAGCCTTGAAACTCTACTCTCTCCAGCGCCGCCGTGAGCGGTACATCATTTGTACGATGTGGAGAATATACTGCCAACTTTGCCCAAACGACCTGAACATTAGCTTCAAGGTTCATCCAAGACTGGGACCACGGGCCATACGTCCCCTGCCCAATTCAAGATCACAGCATACATGTACACTGCAACATAATTTCTTTTCCTCAACAGGCCCTGCCCTATTTAACATTGTCCCGAAAGAGATCAAAGAGGAAAAGGATCCCATCAACTTTAAACGGAGTCTGGATAGATTCCTTCAAGGAATACCAGATAAGCCCCCATAATTGGATACAATTCACCCAACAAAAAAAAACTCACTACTTGAATGGACCATAAACAAAACTTGACTTAAACAGGATTTAGATAATCCTATCAGGTGGTGCTATTAGTTAGACATGGCCTGGACCAATCTTTAGTCGAAAACATATCTAAGTTTATCTAAGATTAAGTTTATATTATATATATATATATATTATATATATATATATATATTGATGCTTGAAATGAGGGGCAGATGGACAACCGACAACGAATGAAGTGTTCTTTCTTTGTTTTAACTTTGTTCTGTTCTCCATTTTCTTCTCGTTTTACGTATTTCATGCTATTAGCACCGGGATGACGTCCTGTATCATTACATGCATGTATATATATATATGTGTCTGTATACATACATACATACATATATTATATATATATATATATATATATATATCTATATATATATATATAAGGCGCAGAAGTGCGCTGTGTGGTAAGTAGCTTGTTTACCAACCACATGGTTCCGGGTACAGTCCCACTGCGTGGTACCTTGGGCAAGTGTCTTCTACTATAGCCTCGGGCCGACCAAAGCCTTGTGAGTGGATTGGTAGACGGAAACTGAAAGAAGCCCGTCGTATATATGTATATATATATGAGTGTATGTGTGCGTATATGTTTGTATGTCTGTGTTTGTCCCCCCCCCCCCAATATCGCTTGACAACCGATGTTGGTGTCCTCATTACTTAGCGGTTCGGCAGAAGACATCGATAGAATAAGTGCTAGGCTTACAAAGAATAAGACCTGGGGTCGATTCGCTCGACTAAAGGCGGTGCTCCAGCATGGCCGCAGTCAAATGACTTAAACAAGTAAAAGAGTAAAGAGTAAAAGAGTATACGTACGTACATACATGCCAGAAAATTTCTTAAATCAAAAAGTCTTGTCGCTTTGTTAGCGGCCAAGAAAAACTTAAACAAAGCTCAAAGGAAAATCATAGACATTACAAGATCTCAGTGTGAGATAGATGTTCGAATTCGCAAGGTGATCAGTATTACAGGAAGCTTCTACATCGATGGAGGCCGTGCTCTTAAATCTGTATTGATGAAACCCGTACTGTGACACTGAAACATCTGTGGCATAGGAAAGTGGCCAGTAATTATCTGGCCTAAGTTTGTGAACGTGAAATCAATAACATAATTGGAACAGCTAATTAACTTGAGGAGAGATATGAAATAAGAGCTGATACAGATCTCTCCCCAAAGATCATTGGTAAAATTTGTTTATCTGAAGAACAAAATTTAAAAAAAAAACTGACCATTTCACCGAGCAGATAGTACATGGGTACTTGGCACGAAAAACACAAACCATAGAAGCGATTGTTTACATCAAAGGTTTGGCATAGGTACCGACAAATTTATGCCATCCCACTTTGAAGGCTACTTCCTTGCAATTCAAAAACAATACACCCCACCACGACCACCACCACCAAGTACCTACAACATCAAAGGCAGAAAACATTGACAGGCGCAGGAGTGGCTGTGTGGTAAGTAGCTTGTTTACCAACCACATGGTTCCGGGTTCAGTCCCACTGCGTGGCATCTTGGGCAAGTGTCTTCTACTATAGCCTCGGGCCGACCAAAGCCTTGTGAGTGGCTTTGGTAGACGGAAACTGAAAGAAGCCCGTCGTATATATATATATGTGTGTGTGTTTGTGTGTCTCTGTTTGTCCCCGAACATCGCTTGACAACCGATGCTGGTTCGGCCAAAGAGACCGATAGAATAAGTACTAGGCTTACAAAGAATAAGTCCTGGGGTCGATTTGCTTGACTAAAAGGTGGTGCTCCAGCATGGCCGCAGTCAAATGACTGAAACAAGTAAGAGAGAAAGAGAGACAAAAAATGTAGGCTGTGCAAGACCAAGATTGAAGATACTAACCATATTATTGCCAGCAGCGAGAGAATGTCTTCCAGGCATGCCTTTCTGCGAGGCATGGTGCCGTGGTAGCAAAAAAGAAAACAGCTACAGACTAAGTCGAATACACCAAGACAGATGGTTCAAAAGAGTACGGGTGGAATTTGAAAATTAAAACAGCAACCAAGTTGAAACACAATGGACTAGAGTGTGTTGTGTGGGACCACAAAGAAAAGATATGATCTGTTGAGGAAATCAGCTGCCCTTTGGACACCAATGTGGCTAGAAAAATACAAGAGAAAGAGGGCATCTGAAGACCATTGAGAGGGAGTTTGCAAATCCAGTACCCAAGATACACTTTCAAATACACCTTCAACACTGTCATACCTATTATTATTATTATTATTATTATTGAAGCAGCAAGATATTTTTTTTACTACCCACAAGGGGCTAAACACAGAGGGGGCAATTAAGGACAGACAAACGGATTAAGTCGATTACGTCGACCCCAGTGCGTCACTGGTACTTAATTTATCGACCCCGAAAGAATGAAAGGCAAAGTCGACCTCGGCGGAATTTGAACTCAGAACGTAACGGCAGACGAAATACCGCTAAGCATTTCGCCCGGCGTGCTAACGTTTCTGTCAGCTCGCCGCCTTGAAGCAGCAAGATATATAACAACCCGCCTGGGACAAAGTGTGGGTGAACTTGGGTTCTTGGGGTGTGAAAGCAAATCCTTAATTCGAGCACTAGAAGTGATTGCGATATCTGGGACCATAAAATTCTGCAAGAGCCTCTTAATGATTTAAAGGATAATGAACAAAACGAAACGCCTCCCTTCACAGCCTTACTACAAAGCTGGTGGCCTGTCAAAATTTATTCTAAACTAAAAGGGAAAGAGTACACACACACAAAAGCTAATTTAGCTATTTCTCCGCAGATTGATAAAGCGATGAACCACCTTAATCGATTTTCGAATCTTTTTCGAGTCTCATCAGAGGTGTCTACATCAATTTGACTTTATCCCAGAGAAACAAGAAGACAATCTGTTTATCTACTTACCAATTACAGAAGCTACAGAAAACTATATACATACATATATGCTTATACGGAGGCGCAGCGGACTCGAGGTCGTAGGATCGCGGTTTCGATTCCCAGACCAGGCGTTGTGAGTGTTTATTGAGCAAAAACACCTAAAGCTCCACGAGGCTCCGGCAGGGGGTTGTGGCGATCCCTGCTGTACTCTTTCGCCACAACTTTCTCTCGTTCTTTCTTCTGTTGGCCAGCTCGCTTAGCCAGCGGGGTGGCGTCATTTGAAGGCTAAAACAATGCGAAGCGCATTGTGACCAGCGATGTGTAGCAACATCTGATAGCCTGGTCGGTCACAGTGATCACAGTAATATGCTTATACAGATACACGCACACATCTATGCGCGTGTGTGTGTGTGTGTGTGTGTAATTGTCGTAAATACATGTCATAAATAATTAAGTTTAAGACACTGAAACTTTCTCTTAATCATAGGCTCTGACAAAACAGCAAATATTATAAACAGCATCCTTTTTAGAATCACTAGATAAACCTTATGTGGAGGCACATGGCCTAATGGTTAGAGCAGCTGATTCGCGGTCGAGGGATCGCGGGTTCGAATCTCAGACCGGGCGATGTGTGTGTTTATGAGCGAAACACCTAAACTCCACGCGGGTCCGGCAGAAGGTAATGGTGAAACTTCTGCTGGCTCTTTCGCCACAACTTTCTCTCACTCTTTCCTCCTGCATCTTGCAGCTCACCTGCGACGGACCGGCGTCCCGTCCAGGTGGGGAACCTATACGCCAAGGAAACCGGAGAAACCGGCCCCTATGAGCCAAGCATGGCTCGAGAAGGAACAAACCACAAACAACAAACGCAAACCTTATGTATTATACAAAAAGCCCTGTAGGCGGCGAGCTGGCTGAATCGCTAACACGCCGAGCAAAATGCTAAACGGCATTTCTTCCGCTTCAGGTTCAGAGTTCAAATTTCGCCGTGGCTGACTTTGCCTTTTATCCTTTCAGGGTCGATGAAATAAGTACCAGTTGAATACTGGGGTTAATGTAATCGACTATCTCCCTCCCACAAATTTGGCCTTGTGTCTTTAGTAGAACGCGGGTCCGACAGAAGGTAATGACAAAAGTCCCGCAGACATCATGTGAAATCCCGTTTGCGGAAATAAACACAAACTCTGCTTTATAGCCCACGGCAGTTTAGATCATAACTTGCACCACACACGCACAAATACCATTTCGTAAATCCTTTGGAGTGTCTGAGCAATTTTGAATGAAATTAATCGAAACAAGATTTTCTTCGTAAAAGCTTTTAGCCAACACACAAACATACTCTCATGAATGCATTAACAGAAACCTATTTCTTAGCAGAAGTACAAGACAACGAGCGTGAATTAGCTTCATATCTACGAGAAAAATATTGCTTCTAGAATGCTCTTTTGGTAATTCCTACACACTCTACGTAAATCATTGATCGTCCACATGACAGGCGCAGGAGTGGCTGTGTGGTAAGTAGCTTGCTTACCAACCACATGGTTTCGGGTTCAGTCCCACTGCGTGGCACCTTGGGCATGTGTCTTCTGCTATAGCCTTGGGCCGACCAAAGCCTTGTGAGTGGATTTGGTAGACGGAAACTGAAAGAAGCCCGTCGTGTATATATATATATGTGTGTGTGTGTGTGTGTATCTTTGTGCGTTTGTGTTTGTCCCCCCAACATCGCTTGACAACCGATGCTGGTGTGTTTACGTCCCCGTAACTTAGCGGTTCGGCAAAATAATAAGTAATGGGCTTACAAAGAATAAGTCCTGGGGTCGATTTGCTCGACCAAAGGCGGTGCTCCAGCATGGCCACAGTTAAATGACTGAAACAAGTAAAAGAGTAACAGAGAGTAAAGAGTATGACACATAGGAACAAGAAGAACGAATGGTACTCCGTCGGTTGCGACGAGTGTTCCACGTGTTACAGTTGATAGGATTAACGGGACAGCCTGCTCGTGAAATTAACGTGTAAGTGGTTGAGTACTCCACAGACACGTCTGCCCTTAACGTAGTTCGGGTCATAGTTTCATAAGGCCCGTTTCCCTGATCGTGTGGCTTTTATATTCCCCACCTGGACGGGACACCAGTCCATCACAAAATTACTCGTTTTTGTCAGCTGAGTGAAATGGAGCAAAGAAAAATGAAGTGTCTTGCTCAAGGATACAACGCAAGGCAGCGCCCGATACAGGAGTCGAAACTACCATCTTACGATCACGAGTGCAACAGCCCTAACTACTAGCCACGTGTTTCTTCATGTATGTATATGTGTGTGAGTGTTGAAAATGCACTGGTATTAAATTTTCTATTTTTAGATTTTTAAATACTTAACCGGTTTCACAGACTTCTCTGCTCTGATTTTCAAAAGATGGTATTAAAAGATATCTTGTTGCTCTTTGGAGCTCAAAAATTCTCTTGTTTCTTCACATTAGTATCTGTTTTGGATACGATTTGATTGGCCGAGAATGATCACATGATTAGATTTAGAAATCTTTGTAAGATTCCCGTTACATCCGTTCTTTATTGGCGCTATAAATCAAAGCCGTCACGGTTGAATGAACATATCTAGTGACACTCCTAACAATCAAAGTTGTCTGATTTTAATCTTTCAAGTGTGGTAGGGATGATCACGTGATTAGCCACAGAAACTTTTGTCGGTTCATCACCATATCCGTGTGTTAACATCATGTGACTATTCTTTTTGCACCGAAAATTTAAGGCTGACACGGTTGAATGAACACGTCTAGTGACAGTCACAAACAATCAAAGCTCTCTAAATTTAATCTGTCAAGTGGTAGAGTCGACAGGAATTGTGTTTATGAAGCCCGGTGGTTGAATAGATAGTCTGCACCTCTTTAATCTCCTTTTAATTTTTCACTCATTTGACTGCAACCATGCTGGGGCACCGCCTTTAGTCGAGCAAATCGACCCCAGGACTCATGCTTTGTAAGCCTAGTACTTATTCTATCGTTCTCTTTTGCCGAACCGCTAAGTTACGAGGACGTAAACACACCCAGCATCTGTTATCAAGCGATGTTGGGGGCACTAACACAGACACACATACACACACACATATATATATATATACACACATATACATTTATACGACGGGCTTCTTTCAGTTTCCATTCACAAGGCTTTGGTCGGCCCGAGACTATAGTAGAAGACACGTGCCCAAGGTGTCACGCAGTGGGACTGAACCCGGAACCATGAGGTTTGCCGAACCGCTAAGTTACAGGGACGTAAACACACCCAGCATCTGTTGTAAAGCGATGTTGGGGGCACAAACACACACATATATATATATATACATATACATATATACGACGGGCTTCTTTCAGTTTCCACTCACAAGGCCTTGGTCGGCCCGAGGCTATAGTAGAAGACACTTGCCTAAGGTGCCACGCAGTGGGACTGAACCCGGAACCATGTGGTGGTAAGCAAGCTACTTACCACACAGCCACTCCTACGCCTTGTACGCAGGAGTAGCTGTGTGGTAAGTAGCTTGCTAACCAACCACATGGTTCTGGGTTCAGTCCCACTGCGTGGCACCTTGGGCAAGTGTCTTCTACTATAGCGCCGGGCCGACCAATGCCTTGTGAGTGGATTTTGTAGACGGAAACTGAAAGATGTATGTATGTGTGTTTGTGTGTCTGTGTTTGTCCCCCTAGCATTGCTTGACAACTGATGCTGGTGGTGTTTACGTCCCCGAAATCTAGCGGTTCGGCAAAAGAGGCGGATAGAATAAGTACTGGGCTTACAAAGAATAAGTCCCGGGGTCGAGTTGCTCAATTAAAAGGCGGTGCTCCAGCATGGCCGCAGTCAAATGACTGAAACAAGTGAAAAGAGAAAAAATAAGAGAAAAGAGGCATCAAATTTGATTCTCTTCTAAGTTGTGATTGTCTCCAACGTTCAGGTGTTAGCTGTGAAAATTCGACATGTCAAGCAGCAGAATGAGTCTGTGTGCGAATAGTTCTTGGTGAATGGAGTTTATTGAAGTGTATACAGTCTCGGTTTACTCTTTTACTTGTTTCAGTCATTTGACTGCGGCCATGCTGGAGCACCGCCTCTAGTCGAGCAAATCGACCTAGCACTTATTCTTTGTAAGACCAGTACTTATTCTATCGGTCTCTTTTGTCGAACCGCTAAGTTACGGGGACGTAAACACACCAGCATTCGGTTGTCAACCGATGTTGGCGGGACAAACACAGACACACAATGATACACACCACACACACACACACACCACACACACCACACACACATATATATATATATACATATATACGACAGGCTTCTTTCAGTTTTCGTCTACCAAATCCACTCACAAGGCATTGGCGGCCCGAGGCTATAGTAGAAGACACTTGCCCAAGATTCCACGCAGTGGACTGAACCCATGATCAAGTGGTTGGTAAGCAAGCTACTTACCACACAGCCACTCCTGCGCCTCCTGGTTTATATATTTTATGAATATATTTTCTTCGTTCATCTGTGCTTCGTCTGTAGTATTGACTGAACAAAGGCAAAGTGGAAAGGCTTGGAATTTTGGAACCTTATATTTTGCACATATGTCAGTATGTCCACGTCTTTCTATCTCAAATTGTGAACATCAGAGAAATCTTTGAAACCGGTAAAGTCTTTACAAATTTAAAAATCTAAACGAATCCAAGTGCATTTTCAACTTCTCTTTTCTATATTTATACCCCTGTGGAATAAAATAACTTTCTCTCTCTCTCATCTCTCTCTCTCTCTCTCTCTCTCTCTCTCTCTCTCTGTATATATATATATATATATATATATATATATATATATATAATTCTTTTCTGTTATTTGTTTCAGTCATTTGATTGCGGCCATGCTGGAGCACCGCCTCTAGTCGAGCAAATCGCCCCAGGACTTATTCTTTGTAAGTCTAGTACTTATTCTATCGGTCTCTTTTGCCGAACCGCCAAGTCACGAGGACGTAAATACACCAGCACCGGTTGTCAAACGATGGTGGGGGGACAAACACAGACACACAAGCATACACACACACACACACACACACACACACACACATACATACACACACACACACACAAACATATATATATATATATACATGACGGGATTCTTTCAGTTTCCATCCACCAAATCCACTCACAAGGCTTTGGTCGGTCCAAGGCTCTAGTAGAAGACACTTGCCCAAGGTGCAACGCAGTAGGACTGGACCCGGAACCATGTGATTGGCAAGCAAGCTACTTACCACACAGCCACTCCTACGCCTATTTTGGTATAAAATTATTTTTAGTTAGTGAGGTTCGCCGAGGTCGACTTCGCCCTTCATCATTTCGATATCGATAAAATAAGCACCAGCTGTGCACTGGGATCAGTGTAATCGATTCCCCCCTCACCTCGAAATTGCTGGCTTTGCGCCAAAATTTAGAACCATTATTAGTTATGCGTTAAGGCGGTGAGCTGGCAGAAACGTTAGCATGCCGGGCAAAATCCTTTGCGACGTTTCGTCCGTCACGTTTTGTGTTCAAATTCCACCGAGGTCGACTTTGCTTTTCATCCATTTCGGTGTCGATAAAATAAATACCAGTTGTGTACTGGGGTCGATGTTATCGACTTAGCCCCCGCCCCTAAAATTGCCGGCCATTTGCCAAAATTTGAAGCCAATAACTATTCTTATTATAGGCACAAGGCCACGTTTACGATTCTGTCCACTTGCTGCCTATGCTTGGAAGTGTTATCCTGTACGTTTTGTTCTACAGTTCTACATTTAAGAGATGAGGAATTATGTACATTATTTACATTTGACGGATATTTGTCCTTATCTTGTTTGTTGTTAACACAACGTTTCGGTTGATATACCCTCCAGCCTTCATCAGGTATCTTGGGGGAATTTCGAACCTCGGTTCTCATTCACGACAGCCTTACACCAATAATTCTTGATGTCAAATTGATATATAATTGGTGTCAACTCTTGGCGCAAGGCCAGCAATTTTGGAGAAATGGTAAATCGATTACAACGACCCCAGAGCTCAACTGGTATTTATTTTAGCGACTCTGAAAGACAAAGTTGATCTCGGCGGAATTTGAATTTACAATATATAGACGAACGAAATACCTATTTCTTTACTACCCACAAGGGGCTAAACACAGAGAGGACAAGCAAGGACAGACAAACGGATTAAGTCGATTACATCGACCTCAGTGTGTAACTGGTACTTAATTTATCGACCCCGCAAGGATGAAAGGCAAAGTCGACCTCGGCGGAATTTGAACTCAGAACGTAACGGCAGACGAAATATCGCAAAGCATTTTTTTCGGCGTGCTAATGATTCTGCCAGCTCGCTGTCTTAGAAAATTGATATATAAGTGATATATATGTTCAATTTAGTAGAGATAGATCGTGCGTGGTTCTAACGGAAAACGTTCGTTCATGACCCCCCCACCATCAACACACACATACATACATGTTCACGTACATACTCACAGACACAAACACGCACGTACAACACACACACACACACACACACAACACACACACATGCAAGTACATATACATACACAAACACACATTTGCACATATGCAAGCTTATCACCATGCGTGTTTGTGTATATGTATTATAAATATTGCACGTTTGTCTCTGTATATATGGATATGTGTGTGTATATATGTATGTATGTATGTATGTATGTATGTATGTATGTATGTATGTATGTATGTATGTGCATGTGTGTCCAGCCATCTCTCTTTCTCTCTATTCGTATTTACTGCAGAGGCTCCGTTATGCTTTGATATTAACCACTGAATATTCACTGAAGCAGACGATAAAGTGTCGGCCATTGCTTCCCTTCTGTAGTCGCTTCACCTGTAACTGACTAAAAACCTGATAGCATATCACACGTAAACAAGTGCATCTATTAAAAGCGAATGATTGGCAGATTTTCAGAAAAGTGTAATAATTATACATACGTTGTAATTTCAGCGTATTATACATTATTTCTGTCGGAGAATGATCATGTTTAATAACTTAGGAGGAATATTAAATTTTGTTGGTTGATGAGGATTCGGATATTTTTCGGTTTGAACGGCAGTTTTTTCTAGCGGTGTCATATGAAATTGTCACCCATAATTATGACCCTAGTATCGATCTATTGCATTTCAATCTCTTTTAGGGTTAGGGTTAGTTAGGGTTAGGGGTGGGGAGAAGGGTATCTTTTTTCTTCAGAAATGTAAATAAACCCAATCTGTTTCATAAACAAGGGACATTTGCATACGGCAGATAATGTTTTCGCCTCAATAGACGTCATTGATTGGTTGAAATTGCAGAAATTGACGAAAAAAAACAACAAATATCTTACAAACGATAGAATTTTCTCAATAAAGATGTTTTATAAACACATTCTACCAGTATACGAAGTTTAAAATTTATTAGTTACGTGGAAATTATTTTTAAAAACTGCCGTTCAAACCGAAAAGATACGAGGATTCTAAGACAAGAAATCACCAGAATATGCGTATTACACTGTATCTCAAGCTGCAGAGTCTTTATGGGTCGCATTGCTCAAATACACTTCGTGGGTTCCGCGTAGTTTTAAACACGCGTTTACAACAAAGATTTCCGCCATATCAGCTTTTTTTATTAATAAGTAGAAAACATTTTGTTTGCTCATCAATAATTCTATTTTTGAAAATTAAATTAGTATTAATTATTTTTATGTTTAAAAACTTTTTGGATTCCTCATTTTCTAACCTCTAACAACGCCACTCGTCGGCCGCACTTGTGTTTGAAAAGTGCTGCATGCAGCCAATGGGTCGCGTGTTTGGCATCTAATAACTACAGGACCAAGTTTAGTAGAGTGTTAGACAGAATGCCAGTCAAAATTTAGCTACAATAATTTGCGTTCTACGTTCGATTCCCACCCAGATCTGCTTTATTCTTCATTCGTCCAAGATCGATAAAACAAAGAGCACCCAGTTGAGTCGATTCAGTTGACTTATACTTCTCGTATTGCACACAAACCTTAACAACATAGTTTTATGTGGACCCCGGTCTGAGATTCGAACCCGCAATCCCTCGACCGCGAGTCCGCTGCTTTAACCACTAGGCCATGTTCTTCCATCATATACACATATACACTCAGGTATATACATATATATATAGGGTAAAGACTCTCTTAGGTCATGAAAGGGCATAGCATTGCACCCAGAAAGTTACCCTCAGTGCCACAAGTTAAGGCTGCGGAATTTTTTTCCCACGAGAGTTCCGGACCCCAGTAATTAACTCATTTGCATACAGCCAATCAGAGCTCACCTTGACCTTGTTGTCAGCTTTAACAAACACACTCTACCAAGTAAACTGAAGACGAAGAACGGTGTTGTAAATCGACCGATCACCAAGTTATTCCTGATTTTAGAAGGAGACAAGTAATTAGATAGATTTGCATCTGTACCTATTATCGGATTTTGTTAGGGTCCCATATGGTAAAGATGTTGATGGGGAAAATGTGGGTAGAGGGTGATGTGTTAGCAACCCTCACCCCTTCATGTTTTACAAAGTAAACAACAACACAAATAACTACGCAGAGGCAGCCATGGTTGAAACAAGGACAAGAACAACAAGCATTCTTAAAAGAGAAAAGAAGAATGGTCATTCCTTACCCAAGGGACCTTATCTTATCGCCCATCACTTGTTAGAGCTCACATTGGCTATATGCAAATGAGTTCACAACTTGGGTCCGGAATTCTCGTGGAATAAAAATTTCGTGTCCGGGAAAGTTATTGAAGACCAGCAGTCGCCCATGGATACCAGGCGGTGGCACATGGTCTAGTGGTTAGAGCAGCGGACTCGCGGTCGAGGGATCGCGGGTTCGAATCTCAGACCGGGCGATGTGTGTGTTTATGAGCGAAACACCCAAGCTCCATGCAGCTCCGGCAGAAGGTAATGGCGAACTTCTGCTGACTCTTTCGCCACAACCTTCTCTCACTCTTTCTCTGTGTGTGTGTGTGTGTGTGTGAATAGTGTATGTGTGAATGATGCTTATATTAGCAATTTAAAAGATCCGGTTTTACATTGTAAACACAGACATAACGCGCGCGCGCACACACACAATTTATACTGGTTTTTACTTAAAATATATATTTTAAAACATGAAGAGGCGGCGAGCTGACAAACGTTAGCGCGCCGGGCGAAATGCTTAGCTGTATTTCGTCTGTCGTTACGTTCTGGGTTCAAATTCCGCCGAGGTAGACTTTGCCTTTCATCCTTTCGGGGGTCGATAAATAAAGTACCAGTTACGCCCTGGGATCGATGTAATCGACTTGATCCGTTTGTCTGTCCTTGTTTGTCTCCTCTGTGTTTAGCCCCTTGTTGGTAGTAAAGAAATAGGTATTTCGCCTGCCGCTACGTTCTGAGTTCAAATTCTGCCATGGTCGACTTTGCCTTTCATCCCTTAGGGGTCTATAAATTAAGTACCAGTTACGCACTGGGGTCGATATAATCAACTTAATCCGTTTGTCTGTCCTTGTTTGTCCTCTCTGTGTTTAGCCCCTTGTGGGCAGTAAAGAAATAGGTATTTCGTCTGCCGCTACGTTCTGAGTTCAAATTCCGCCGAGGTCGACTTTGCCTTTCATCCTTTCGGGGTCGGTAAATAAAGTACCAGTTACGCACTGGGGTCGATGTAATCGACTTAATCCGTTTGTCTGTCCTTGTTTGTCCCCTCTATGTTTAGCCCCTTGTGGGTAGTAAAGAAATATATATATTTTAAAATATGAGAATTTAATCTCATTCTAATGTTTAAGTATTTACTATAATACAATTAATATTTAATCCGAGCTCTTATTACTTTCATCGCTTGTTTTCTTTTCTTACAGCAGGAGTGGCTGTGTGGTAAGTAGCTTGCTTACCAACCACATGGTTGCGGGTCAGTCCCACTGCGGACACCTTGGGCAAGTGTCTTCTATACTATAGTCGGGCTGACCAAAGCCTTGTGAGTGGATTTGGTAGACGACGAAAAATGAAGAAGCATGTCGTCGTATAGTGTATATATATTATATGTATGTGTGTGTTTGTGTGTCTGTGTTGTCCCCCTAGCATTGCTTGACAACCGATGCTGTGGTGTTACGTCCCCCCGCCTCACTTCGGGTCGGCACCAAAGGGACCGATAAACTAAGTAGGGCTTACACAAAGAATAAGGTCCCGGGGCGATTTGATCGACTAAAGGCGGTGCTCCAGCATGGCCGCAGGGTGGAATGACTGAAACAAGTAAGAGAAAAGAGTAAACGCGAATTTATTCATTTATTTATTTATTTATTTATTAATTATTACGCATGTATAGACGCAGGCATGGCTGTGGGGTTGTTAAGTAGTTAAGAAGCGTACTTAGTAACCACGTAGTTTCAGGTTCAATCCCACTGCACTGCACCTTCATCAAGTGTCTTCTACTATAGTCCAGGGTTGACGAATGCCTTCTAAGTGGATTTGGTAGACGGAGACAGACGAAATATCTATTTCTTTACCAACCAGAAGGGGCTAAACATAGAGGGGACAAACAAGGACAGACAAACGGATTAAGTCGATTACATCGACGCCAGTGCATAACTGGTACTTATTTAACCGACTCTGAAAGGATGAAAGGCAAAGTCGACCTCGGCGGAATTTGAACTCAGAACGTAGCGGCAGACGAAATACCTATTTCTTTACCAACCAGAAGGGGCTAAACATAGAGGGGACAAACAAGGACAGACAAACGGATTAAGTCGATTACATCGACGCCAGTGCATAACTGGTACTTATTTAACCGACTCTGAAAGGATGAAAGGCAAAGTCGACCTCGGCGGAATTTGAACTCAGAACGTAGCGGCAGACGAAAAATACTGTTCTTTACTACCCACAAGGGGCTAAACATAGAGGGGACAAACAAGGACAGACAAACGGATTAAGTCGATTACATCGACTCCAGTGCGTAACTGGTACTTATTTAACCGACCCTGAAAGGGATGAAAGGCAAAGTCGACCTCGGTGGAATTTGAACTCAGAACGTAGCGACAGACGAAATACCGCTAAGCATTTCGCCCTTCGTGCTAACGTTTCTGCCAGCTCGCCGCTTTTATTGGTTCTCTTATTAAAACACACACACACGCATATACACACATACAAGCACAAAAGATCCTTCATATTTGATATATCCCGAGAGGAATGCCTGAATAGCCTAAAGGCTAGAGGTACAGCTTAGTTTGGCATATGTGGTGAAGAAAAACATATTAAATTTACTCCAATATCATATTGATTCACATAAGATTGGCCGAAGGCCAGAAATAGTTGTGGGCCGGCTGGGAGGAGGAAGAAGGATAAGTCGATCAAATCGATTGCACTGCTTACTACATTGGTGCATATTCCATCGATCACAGCGGGATGAAATATGAAAGTGACCGAGGCCGGATCTAAACTCAGATTGTGAAGGGACGAACTTGGGTAAAGAATGGCGTATTGTTCGGAAGCTCTCACGATGCTCCCATCGTCGTTCTGTAAGTCCACTTTGAGGTATTCAACTACTTTATATTTTGTTCTTTTGTGTGTTTAGGTATACATGTATACCTACACACATTATATGTATATACATTATATGTAAATACATTATAATATGTATATACATATAACTCTCTCGTCATCTCTCTCCCCTCTTCCTCTCTCTCTCTCTCTCTCTATACACAACACACACATATATGTGCATGTATGTACACTTGTGTGTCTGTCTATCTATCAATCTATCTCTCTATTCTATCTATCTATCTATCTATCTATCTATCACTATCTATTATCTATCTATCTATATTATATATATATATATAATATATATATGTGTGTGTGTGTTGTGTGTGGTATAAATGCAAGATATATGTATATATATATTTGTATATTTATATATAAATATATACATGTGTATATCAATCTATTTATCTATATACATACCTACACACATGCATATACATATACACATACATATATATATAGTCGAAATTGCGAAATGATCCGGTTCTTGACTGAAGATTGAAGGCTTCGAATGTCCCGTCCGTGTTTTTGTATCGTCTTCTAAATGTTTCACGTTCTTGTCCCAGTTTGTATTTTTTTACATTTATATATATATATATATATATAATATATATATATATATATAATATATATATGTATATATGTATATGTGGGTATGTATCTTTGTATGTAGCGTGCATGTACATACGTATGCATGTATGTATGCATGCATGTTTGTATAGACGCATGCACGCATGTATGGATTATGTATGAATGTCTGTCTGTCTGTCTGTCTGAATGTATGTATGTATGTATGTATGTATGTATAAATGTAGATATAAAA